>NW_006922281.1:50537-61915 GCF_000298275.1 Orycteropus afer afer | reverse complement strand
GCCTCCAAATGATTTTGAGTTTTGTTCCACGTTGTTCTCCCTCTCTATCCAGGATCTCCTACATCCCTTCCAAGTGGATGACAGTGGTAGCCGGGCACCACCTAGTTCTTCTGGTCTCACAGTTGTATAGGCTGAAATGTGGTTGTTTTAAGCGGCACGTTTGCAGCAATTTGTGATAGCAGGTACAGGAAACTGAGGACCAGAGTGGCTCCTGAGGGTGGTGGAGGCGATCTACGGTGCTTCCGTCCTCGGGCTGGCCCACGTGGAGGAGTTTTTCTCTTCTCCTCCTGTTCCTCTCTTCTGCTTCCCACCAGGAACCCAGAGAACAGGAGTAATCAGGTCATGGTGCCTTTTGCTAAACTCTTTTGTTAGCTCCTCATTTTGCTTTAGGAAAAACTCAATGAAAAGCCAAGTACAGCAGTGCCCACAACTGTAACACTCATTACAAGCTGATACCCCAATGTGGTCAGCAGGACACAGAGTAATGCCACTGAACTGTACACTTTATAATGGTTAAGTGGTAGATTTAGTGTTATATATATTTTACCACAGTAAAAAAGTATGGCACAATGACAAACGAAACCTCACTCTATCAGTGCTGGCATACCTCATTTTATTGCATTTTGTTTCACACAAAGTGCCTTATTTATCTTTTAAACAAATCGAAGGTTTTTGGAACCCCATGTCCAGCCAGCCTATTGGCACCATTTTTCCAACAGCATGTGCTCCCTTCATGTCTTCATGTGACAGTTGGGTAAACTTCACAACATTTCAAACTGTTTGGAATGCTATTGCACACTTCACAGACTACAGTATAGTGTCAACATAACTTTTTTATCCAATGGGAAATAAAAAAAAATCTGTGTAACTTGCTTTATTGTGATATTCGCTTTCTTGTGGTGGTCTGAAATTGAGCCTACAACATCTCTGAGGTATGCCTGTAATTACAATAAATGTCTGTAGACCCCAAATGTAAGACAATACTGACAAAATCAATGAATTTTGATGCAACACACACACACACACAGTTTATAAAGTAATAGACCCTGAACTTCATCTTGTGGCCTGGAAAACCAGGACAATGCACATGGTCATTGTCTTTGCACATTTGTTCATCCTGTCCCACGTTTACTGAGCCTCTGAGTGTGGACTCTGGGGTGGGACCTGGGTTACGTACTTGGGCAGGTGCAGAAGTCAGCACAGACTGTTTGGAGCTCCTGTCCTTAGGATTCTCTGTAGGTGAAACAGGAAGGTCGAGAAGCTGGCCAGGCAGAGAGGTGAGGTGACATGTTGGGAAGATGGTCTGCCTCTACCATTTTTAAGTGGACCTTCTAAACTGAGGCTCTTCTTGTTATCGGTGGGTGACCTAGGCTTGATTCTGATTCATAAGACCTTCTGTGGTAGAGGAGACCTGTCCCACAGGGTGTCCTAGGCTGTAATCTTTATGGAGCATGTCCCCAGGTCTTTTCTTCTGCAGACCAGCTGGTAGACTCAAGCAGTCAACTTTTTGGCTAGCAGCCTAGTGCTTAACCATTGCATCACCAGGGCTACTTAAGCTGAGGCCTTGGGCTCAGAATATTCTCTGATAAGGAGGCTGGGAATTGGGTCTCTCTCAGTCCCCTTTCTTTGATAAAGTGGCTTTCCCCTGTTTTGAGCTCACAGTAACTTTTTCTGTGCCTTGCTCATCCACAAGCCCTACATGGCACCTGGCCAACACCACCATGACTATCAAAGAATGTGCCCCATGGGGAACTTGCCCCTTGGTGTCTTTCTAATTCACTGTATCATTAATCAGAGACTGCAGGCTTACACAATTAATGTTGTAGCTACAGGGAAAGGAATGTTCCTTCTGCTTACACACCTTGCTCACAGGATGACTATGCTGTGTGCTCCTGAACTAAAGACACCTGGTAACTGTATGGTCAGGACAGGTGTGCCTGAACAAATACCCCTTTGTCTTCCCCCATTCCCTTTTCCCGTGCATGGCAAACATATATACATGCAGAGGAAACAGCATATGCAAAGGGCCTGAGGTGGGACCAACTGGTTGGCTCATGTGTCTGGCACAGACCCCAGAGCTCTCATTAAAATCTGATATATATATTTTTTTAATTGGCATTAAGTACATTCACAATGTTGTTCAACAATTGCAACTATCTAGTCAGAATGAAGCCTAGGTTACCCACCCATGACAACAAGAAGGGCTCAGCTTAGGGATCTTTGGAGGGTACAGCATAGGGACAATTCCTCATCCAGGTATGAACCCAGAGAGACACTCACTTAGGTGTCCTGGATTGCATGTGGTTGTCAGTCAAAGAATTGCAGTGACCACAGGCAGAGGGAGTTGCCAATTGGCGTCCATCACTGAGCAAGCGTCCACCTGATGGGGCCTGCAATGGGATTCTCCTCAGAAGGTGGAAGTCCAGTCCGTAGCCACTGGGATACACACATCCATCTATTAAGCTAGAGGAGGTGGGTGGTAGAACACATGGAAATCCAGAGAGAACAACAGCTGGGCTGAGGAGGACAGTAGGGGAGAGCGCAAACATTGAAGGGAGAAAAATAACTCCATAAAAATCCAAAGAGGGGTACAACCACTGTGGAAAGCAGTATGGCAATTCCTTAAAAAGTTGGAATTAGAAATATAATTTGACTCAGCCATTCCATTACTAGGTATATATCCTAAAGAAGTGAGAGCCATGACAAAAACAGACATATGCACACCCATGTTCATCACAACACCATTTACAACAGCCAAAAGATGGAAACAACCTAGGTGTCCATCAACTGAGGAATGGATAACCAAACTTTGCTATATACACACAATGGAATACTATGCAACCCTAAAGAATAATGTAGAATCTGCAAAACACTGGATAAGGTGGATGAACTTGGAGGACATTATGCTGAATGAAATAAGTCAATCACAGAAGTACAAATATTGTATTAGTCAGTTATTATAAAAATCAAGGAAAGGTTTATCTATGGAAGGAAATTTTCTTTGTTGGTTACCAGGTGTGGGAGGGAACACTGTTAGAGAGGTAGAGATAAGTATTGATTTGGTGAAGAGAAGAGCAATGTACCAAATGTGAGTGATCAACATGGTGGCATTGAGGAAGAGGAAAACATAGAGTAAGTACATGGGAGGTACAGACAACATAGATGAACTTTTTTGCACAAACAGTACTGCGATGTCAGTGAAGGCAAAAATGGGTATATGGGTAGATAGATGGGTGGACAGGCTGAACTATTAGGTAGGTCTATGCAGTGGGGATTGTTCCCTAGACCTTGTATAGGAACCACTCCTATACTCACTCAGTGGAACCACTGAGACTATGGCCCCTAGCTGCTCTTCAGGTCTGGATTTGAACCCACACCTGTGACTTCCAGCCACACAAAAGATTGGCATAGGAGATGAACATTTTCCTGAGGTAAATACACTCCTTGAAGAGAACAATCATGGGAGAAAGAAGGGTTGTTTATGCACAAGGAGACAGCTCAGGGCAGGGGTGCATGGAGGGATGGATACAGGGAAGAGGTGACTGTTCAGAGGAAGTAGGAGGGGAGCTGTTGCATTGTGGTGAATTGTGGTCAATGTCATGAGACAAAGTGTATGTGAATTGCTGTATGGAAAGTTAATTTGTTCTGTAAATTTTCACCCAAATCACAATTAAAAAAAAAAAAAAATCCAAAGAGGAATTCTAGAACCAGAAAGTCCACAGGGACAGAAAGTAGATTAGTACATGCCAGAAGCCAAAACAAAGGGACTGAAGGGTGTTGTGGGTTGAATAGTGGCCTCAAAAAAGTTATATCCACATCCTCACCCCAGATCCTGTGACTGGGACCTATTTGGAAAGAGTTTTTGTAGATATAATTAAGTTAAGGATCTTGAGGCAAGATCAGTGCATTACCTGTTGTTGTTGTTGTTATGTGCCCTTGAGTCGGCCCCAACTCATAGCAACCCCTCCTTGGGTTTCCGAGGCAGTATCACTTTGGAAGTAGATTGCCCAACCTTCCTTCTGAGGAGTGGCTAGTGGGTTTGAACCGCCAGCCTTCTGGTTAGCAGTCAAGTGCCTTGGGCACTACACCACCAGAGCTCCTATGCATTACCTGGGTGGCTCCTAAATCCAGTGACAAGTGTCCTTGTAGGAGCCAGAGCAGGAGAAGGTAGGGATGAAGGGCAGAAGGCAGTGTAACCACAGAGGCAGAGTTTGGAGTGATGTGGCTACAAGCTCAAGATACCTGAGGTCACCAGAAGATGGAAGAGCCAAGGAAGGATTTTCTCCTAGAACCTCCATAAGGAGGGAGCACAGCCCTGTTGACACCTTGGTTTCAGACTTCTGGCCTCCAGAACTGAGAGAATGAACTTCTGTTGTTTTAAGCCTTTGAGTTTGTGGTGGTTTGTCATGGCAGCCCTAGGAAACCTATACAAGGGTAAATGGAGGGGGTAACTGGTCATGGATGCGGGTTTTTTTTTGGGGTGTGTGTGTGTGATGAAAATGTTCTGGAATTATATAGTGATGGCTGTGAAAAGTGGCCTGACGGCATCAGACCTCTTAGTCTTGTGTCAGGAGGAGGAGAATCAAGATCATCAGAGATGGGAGTGGAGTGTCCTTCAGGCCCTAAGGCTTACTGCACTGCCATGCACTGGTATCCTGGCTCTCTGGTGTCTGCTGTTTCTCTGTCACACTTCTCACCATCTCTCACTGTCTCTGTCTCCTGAGTGTAGGAGGTTCTCCGTGTAGGGACCCTGGGTTCAAAGGACACACTCCACTCCCAGCGCTTCTTTCTTGGCAGTAGTGAGGCCCTCCCTTTCTGCTCTGGAATGGCTCATTTTAAGCCTAGTGGGATGGCAAAAATGACCAATCCCCTTGTTAGGGTTCCATAAACCTTATTTGCATGGTTCCACCCCATCAAGGGTGCCATGCACCTTATTCTTTGCATTATTGGAAAATTGTCTAATCCCCTTGGTGGGCCACAAACACTTTATTTGCACAGTCCCACCTAATCAGTGAGTGGGAATCACAGAGGCTAAGGCTAGAAGGGCCGTCTGGTCTGAAGTAATTCTCTGCTCTGCAGGCCACTCCAGCTCATCTAGCCATTGGCCCTTTCATACGTGAAGGATCAACTTCCAGTCCCAAACAGTCATTAACAATTGGTCCTTCAGTAGGACAATGAGTCCTCAGGGTGAGGTTACTCAGGTACCAGTCATTCAGGTCTGCCTGCTGCAGGTATCCATCTGATCTGACTTCTCCAAAAGTCATCTTGGCTTCACCCTCTCTGACCTTCCTGATAAAATGTAACTGAGAGAAGATTATTCCCTTGCTCTGAGAGTCCCTCAGTCTCAGGAGGTATCTGCAAAATCTTTAAGGGACTTTAGGTTTGGCCACTGTACTCCACTTCAGCAGTACCTCCCCCTTAGTCCACCCTTTCACACTTATAGTGTCTACAGTTACAGTTATTACAATCACAATCAGCCTTGTTAATAAAGAACACTCACAACGGAACCAGTTAATCCTGTCAACATCTTCCCCCTATTCCCCGGCTCCCTCAGAAAAAGAGAAAACCATTCAGTGGGGAATCTCTCTTGTTGCCCTTATTTTGAGAGTAAATTTTTACATGAAACATAGTAAGCTAGTCACTTCTTGCCTTTATCTCCCCTGTTTAAGATAGCCAATGTTTAAATTGCCTGTCCCTATCAAATCAGTGGGAGCTCTGTTGGCACAGTGCCGAAGGCACTTGACTGCTTACCAGAAAGCTGGCGGTTCAAACACACCAGCCAGTCCTCGGAAAGAAGATTGGGCAACTTACTTCCATAGTGATACTGCCTCAGAAACCCAAGGAGGGGTCGCTATGAGTCAGATCTGACTTGATGGTAGTGAGATCAAATCAGTATTCTGAGGAGACAAGCATGTTCCTTGATCTGAAGAATTTTCTGTTCCAGTTGAAACTTTTGAGTATCTGTATCTATAAGGAAAGTCCAGTCCAGAGCAAGTCGTCAAATTGCAGCAATCTACATCAGCTCATGGTGTCAAACATTATTCTCTTCATTCAGTCAGGTTCTGGTCAGCTCATCCCTAGCCCCCATGGGCTAGGTCAATGGGTACTAGCTGTACCTCAAGCGTCCACGCAACTCCCTTCACTTCAGACCAGTCAGCCTTTTCTTTCTCTCATTCCTGGCTTCCATGGTGCCAATGGAACATGTCCAAACTCAGCCTGTCTCTTCATTGCTGCACTTTTCCCACTTCCACTCATTCGGTGGACCCATGTGGTCACAATAAGCATATATACCAGGCTGTTTACTCGTTGGCTGTCTTTAACTTCCAGTCCTAAAAAAGGGGTCTTCTGATGGGCTTTGCCTTTTCCAGCTTCAGGGCACCCAAAGCCAAACCACATGCTTGACATCAAAAAAGGCAAATAGTCATGTTTTCCCTCCCTTTCCTTCGTTTAAAGGCAAATTTCCTGTTTTCTCGGCAGTTCTGGGTATGTCTGCATGTCTTTTCAAAAGCTCTGATTCTCAATCTAAGCCCCCAGTACTCTGCACACAGGCCTGCTGCATTCAAACCAACAGCCTGTGTTTCTTTTGGGAAAATCCTAGTTCTCTTTTTAACATATCCAATCAAGTATTGGCTGAAGGTGCGGTTACACACTTTCTGGACTCTTTAACACCCACTACTCATTGCCATTATATACATAGGCCTGTTATACAACACTAGGTAGGAGAAACGTTCAATATCCATAGTACATGCAACCAAACACATAACCCCTTAAAAAACATTCTAATTTCATCTTCATTACACCTTGAGTATCTTCCCATGATATGCATATGGCCTTGGGTCTCTGGCTGGGTGGAACCAGCCCCCTAACAAGAATCTTGTTTAACCAGCATAGCTTTGGCCCCAGGCCTCTCCAGATGTAGCCTTACTCCCCTCAGCTGCAGCATAACATCTTTTACTTTCTTTTCAACCATTAGAGGTAACAACCCCCAAAGTAACTACCTAAGAATCAAAAGCTTCACTTCCCACGCTCCTTCATTCTTTCTTTTACAAAGTCCCATGCTTCCATGGGACCTCTCCCTGGAGAAGGGTATCATGCTTGGGTGAGTGGAGGGTCTGTGAAAAAGGAGAAGATGCTCAATGAAATGGGTTGGCACAGCAGTTGTAACTGTGGGCTCTAGCACAGCAAGGATCGTCAGGATGGCGATGATTTGTTCTGTTATACATAGGGTCGTTATGAGTCAGAGCCAACTCACAGCACCTAACGACAAAAATGCTCCCATGAGTCTGCAGCCATTGCAACGGATCCTGCTTTTGATGCCAACTGTAAAAAGTGGCACGGTGCAAGCATCTGACTTCCTCTCACTTTAGGAGTGGGAGAGAGAATTGCCATCAGCACGAGCCAAAGGCAGATTCCTATAAGGTGGAGGTGAAACATGCCTCCTATCTCCAACCTTTTTACCAATTCTGACCCTCGCCATCCCTCCCATGGCACTCTTTCCTCCTCTGCTACATTCAATAATTTGTTGCAGTGGCCACACAGAGCTCACAGGCCATTGGTTTATTAGGGAAGTAACAAGTTACAATTCAGGATCAGGAAGGAAAAAGGATACAGCCTATTCTCAGTTCTGGCCTCAGGCAGGCTTTTCCAGGGCCCTTGACCCCTTGGGCCTCTTGTGTTCCTCAGTCTGGCCTCTGCCATCCTCAGGCAAGTGTTACAAATCTCTTTAGCTCTACCTATAAATGACCGGGGACATCCTACTCTGCCAATAGGTCCTTGGCCTTGGTCCAAAGGCCCTCAGCTCTCCTGCTCCATGGGTTGGTAAGCCTAGCGCCATTGACAAGTGCCCAGAGGCATCCCACTCCTCCAGCAAGCCTCCTGCCCAAAGGCACTCAGCTCTCATGCTCTGTGGGTTGGTACACCCACAGTAACTGCCTTGCTTCATGGGCTGGGAGGCCCACTGCACTGCCTTGTGGTGGTCTCCTGGTTCTGCTGCCACTGCTTCTCAATGTCTTCTGCCATCTCTGATGTTATAGCTCTTTCTCTATCTCCTGGTAGAGGTTTTCCTGGTAGGTTCTCACTGCAGGGACTTTGGGTCCAAAGGACACACTCTGCTCCTTCTCTTCTTGATGGTAGTAGTGGTCCCATTTGCCTCTGAGAAGTCTCATATTAAGTCCACTGGGATTGCAAAACTGACCTATCCCCTCATTAGTGTTCTATACACCTTAGTTGTGTGGTCCTAATCCCATAAAGTTGCCATGCACCTTATTGGCATCATTAGCAAGGTATTCAATCCCCATAGTAGGCCACAAGAATCTCCTCTCCATAGCCCCACTCAGTCACTGGGTGGGAGCTACAAGAGCATGGCAAGAAAGGCCATACAAAAGTGATCCATCACACCACAAAGGTGCCAATGACTGCTGGGCTGGGCCTGACTGAGGGGCTGAGACAAGGCAAGGAGGCCCAATGGACCATGCCTCCATATACCTGTGCCTGCCACACACCTCTGAGCCTCTGGTCAGGATGACTCCTCAGATAGGGTCCATGAGCCGAGGGTCCGACCCTGGCCCTACTCTCCTCTGCCCAGTCCTTGGGACATCCCCTTTGCCTTCACTGTGCCTGCTTGAGTGATTCCCAGCCAACTTTCGTCCCAGTGTTGTCCTGGCACTTCCCGTAGCTTGTTTCCCAGTCTGGACAATTGGGGTGGCAGTGACCCTATACTTGGTGGCCAAGGAGAGAAAGCCCACTACCAGGTGACATCCTGTTAGTGTGTCTGCCACATCCTGGGAGGTCCTAGGCCCAGAAAGGTCAAGGTGGGAACTTTCAAGACCCTGGGCCCCAAAAACCCCAGGCCCAGTGGCCAGGGCCCAGTATTGAGGGGTTCTCCTGGTGGGGTCATCTACTAACCATCCTAGCTGACCAGCCCACCTCTTACCAGGGAGTGGCCAGTCCTGCCTCAGAGTCTCTACACTCATTCTTTCTACCTATAGAGTTGTTCTCACATGTGTTCCTTTCTGACTGACCCCATTCCTACACTTTAGTTTTTTGATTACATTTTATTGTATTTTCAGTGGAGATTTATATACCAGTTTAGGTTCCCATTCAACGATTTCTACACAAATGCTTCAGCAGCACCGGTGACATTCTTCGTAATGCCTGAACATTCCCGTTGCTTCCGTTCTGGTGGTTTAGCTGCATCCCCATGTTCGTCACCTTCACTCATTTTGAGGAATCCCTGGAAAGTATGAACAACTAACGTGGTCAATGCACTCAGCTGCCAACAGAAAGGTGAGAGGCCCAAGATCACCCAAAGGCATCTCGGAAGGAAGATCTGGGAACCTACTTCCGAAAAATCGGACACTGAACAAACCCTATGAAGCACAGTTCCAGTTTAGCACACACGGGGTCACCAGGAACCGGAACTGACTCCAGGACAACTGGTACTTGACCCGCCCTTCTCTCCTAGGTGTCTGCCCCAGGACTCAGGGCAGGATAAGGGTCACCTTTCCGCTGCTGGGATTTTGGAGCTCAGTAAATAGTCTAAAGAACGTCCCCCCTCAACATGTGCACCGCCCTCCACCCATTTCGTTCCCAATTATTAAAGGAGCGAGAACTCGCGCCGCTGGCCACGGGAGGAGGCGTGGCCTTCACAGCCCGGGGTGGGGCCGCTCGGGCGGCGGAGGGGGCGTGGCCCTCATGGCACTGTGGAGGCGTGGCAGCGACGCCACGGCGCAGGGGAGGGCGTGGGGCGGGCCCGAATTTTGGGGGCCGGACGCTGGGGCTGGAACAAAGGCCTGGGCGGGAACAAAGGTCCGCGGCCCCCCAGCTCTGGAGGGGAACAAAAGGCACCCCTGGGCCAGAGAACGGACGCGCCAAAGCCGCCGCCACGTGCGCCCTCCCGGGGGCAGAGGGCGCGCAGCGTCCCCACCTCAGTCTGGACGCTGCCTTAGTGTGCGCGCACTTCAGGCGCCGTGCTGTGCGCGCGGGCCCTGCCGGCCCCCCCCGCACCCTCCATGAAGCCCCCCGAGCCCGCCTCCAGGCCGGAGGGTACACTGAGGCAGGCCTTGTCCTCGTGCGCTGCGGTCAGTGTGTAAGGGGTCGAGGCCCACCCTCAGCGGCTTGTTTATCCCTGGTGTTTGCTCTTGGCCGGTGTTCAGACAGGGTGTCTGTCCCCCACCCCTCCAGGCCCTGCTCCTCGCTTCTCAGCGTTCAGTCCTTCGTACTCTGCGCCAATTTCAGACAGGAGCCCCCTCTCAGACATCTCCCACCGCGCACACGCAGTCTCAGGTTGTCCCGACCCAGACCCTGCCTCACTCTTCAGACAGGACTCTCGACGCACTCTAAGACCCCTTCCCTCTGCAGAAGGGACTTCCCAGTCTCGGTTACACACAAATCGTGCTCCCCTCCTTAGGGTTCTCCACCGCACACACAAACACATCCTTTATCCTCCGTTCTCTCCCCATAGGACCCCCCCCCACAGGATTCTCCTCACTCAGACCCTGCTCCTCCCTAGACGTGATCCCGCGAACACACAGGCCCAGCTTCCTTTCTTAGACAAGATTTCCCCCACTTTTGAGGGTTGGGATGTCCTTATGGAGGACAAACGGCAAAGCGTCACAGTCAGAACGGCTGGCTAGGTGATGAGGAGGGAGAGCTTCGGGGCCAGGTGGGATTTCACAGACTCACTGCTCTGTAACCCCTTGTGCTCGACATTTAATTGAAGCAGCTTCCTCTGTTTCTCATATGTAGCAATAAAAAGGTTAAAGCCCCAAAGTCTCTCAGCCGCCTCAGACCTGGGCGGCCTTCCTTCCTTGCATGGGGCCCCGCGGGGCCTCGCCCCGCCCCCAGGCCCCACCCCCTCCAGGAGCTACTGGTGACGCAGCGGTTGGAGACGTCTAGAGCCTGTCCCAAGAACGCGAGGAGAAGGAGGTGCCCGGCTGCCCACGCACGTGCGCAGTTCGGCTGCCTTCCTCTGTGCGGTCTGGAGGTGGGGCTAGGGGGGCGTGCGCCCCGCCCGCCGGCAAAGTTGCGGCGGTGACGTCCTGCGCCCCGCCCCTCTTGCGCGAGTTGTACGCAGCGGGGGGTGGTGGCGGTGGTGGCGGTGGTGGGGGTGGGTGAGGACCGCGAGCGCGTGCGTACTGGCAACCTCACCGCCGGCGGCTGGCTCTGACTCCGCCCCGGGGCCGCACAGTTGTCAGTGCGCGTGCGCGGAGGCGTCGGCGCCAGTTATTTCTGTCCCGCCCCCCGGCAGCGGCTCTTTCTGCGAGCGGGCGCGCGAGCGAGCGGTTGTGCGCGTGGCGCGGGGCGCAAGGGCGGCAGCGGCAGTTCGCGCGGTGGGCCAGCGGGCGGCGAGCAGGCAGCGGCCGACCGGTCCTCGGCAG
>NW_006922281.1:36930-50257 GCF_000298275.1 Orycteropus afer afer | reverse complement strand
CTGCTGCAGCTTCGGCCTCGGCCTCGGCGTCGTCGCCTGGAGCGGGCGGCGGCGAGGCACTGGAGCTGCTGGAGCATTGCGGCGTGTGCCGGGAGCGCCTGCGGCCCGAGCGCGAGCCGCGCCTGCTGCCCTGCCTGCACTCAGCTTGCAGCGCCTGCCTCGGGCCCGCTGCACCCACCGCTTCCAACAGCTCGGGGGACGGCGGCGCGGCGGGGGACGGCGCCGGTGAGTGTTGCGGGGCGCCGGAAGCGGGGTTGGGGGCGCTGGGTGCTTTGTCTCGTGTGGGGATGGGCTCTGCCCCGGGGCATCTGAGGGGGAGGGCGGGGTGTTGGTCCTGGGGGCGACCTGGTGAGCTGCTCTGCCTCGTCTCTCGCAGTCACGGTGGACTGCCCCGTGTGCAAACAGCAGTGCTTCTTCAAAGACATCGTGGAGAACTACTTCATGCGTGACAGCGGCAGCAAGGCTGCCACCGACACCCAGGATGCCAATCAGGTGTGTGTCACTTCTGGAAGGCTTCTGGTTAGGGCAGGCCCCGGGAGGGGTCACTTGGCCAGGAGGAGCCTAGCATCGACACCTGACCGTAACTCCACGTTTGTCTCTGCTGGGGGCAGGCTGCCTTGGCCTGGGCTGGGTGCACTTTGAGGTGGCATTTTGTCCAGTGTAAACGTGCAGGTACTGGGCCGCTCTGCCCTTCCTGAGCCTGTCCTTCCCCAACAGTGCTGCACCAGCTGTGAGGATAACGCACCAGCGACCAGCTACTGCGTGGAATGCTCAGAACCGCTGTGTGAAACGTGTGTGGAGGCACACCAGCGGGTGAAGTACACCAAGGACCACACTGTGCGCTCCACTGGTAAGCGGGGCAGGAGCAGGGGGTGCGGCTGCTACTGATCTTAGGGAGGGAGGTGCTGCAGGCACAGCTAAAGGCTGCTTCTAGAGTAGCTTTCTAGAGGCTAGTGTCCGGAGGGTTTCAAGGGCAAGACTCTTTGAAAGCTGGAAGGGGTCCTGGTTTGTAAACTGGGGGAAGGCCTCGGAGGACCACAGAGGACCTCCGTATGGGACAGGGAGGGAGTCTGGGCAGGATAGTCAAGGGATGTGGTTTGGTGGAATAGGGCCTGCCAGGTAGAGAACAACTTGTGTAGATGGGGAAAGGTGGGGTGTTTGGTGAGGGGTTGCGGTCCTGGGGTTCCCTGGCACCTTTGTTAAAAGTTGTCCTAGGAAAATGTGGCCTTGGGGCCAGGGTACGTTGTTGAGATACAAGGCCACATTTTCCTAGGACAGCTTTTGTCCTAGGAAACAGTCAGTGTCCTAGTAACTATCAGTGATGGCAAGTTCTAGAGGCGCTTTGGTTGTGAAATAGCAACGTTTTACCAAAATTCTAGCTAGGTATTTGTGGATTTTTCTGTGCACATGATTGGTTCTCATGTGAAAAAGTACTTAAGACCGTCATGTATCTCTTAGTTTTTAGTCCAGGATTTCTCTCAGGGTACAGTTTTTCCCAGCTCAGGGGACAGCATCTGTGGGAGGATCATTTCTGAGGAGGTGGCAGAGGGATGGGCATTGGGTCCTGGGTCTTTTTGGAGCTATGCAGCAAGGGAGTGAGAATCAGTAGATCTGAGGTCTGGCACCTTGTGCCTGAGATGTGGCAGGTGCAGCAGGACTTGATTGATGTTTTGAGAAGAAAGGGGGACTTGAACAGCTCTCAAGGGAGGGGGATGGGTTCATGTTGGTTCTTGGGTGGCTTTGCTCTGAGCACTGGGAATCTCTCCTAGAGTAGGCTGAAACAGTCTTTAGTGTCTTAGTCTAACATCTGCTTTGCCTAATTTAAGTAGGCTTCTAACAGCGTGCTTTATGGTTGTGGATTATAAGTGGCTTATGATTCTGGAGAGGAAGTTGACAGGTACGGTTCCTGAGGAAACTGCTTGAAGGAGCTCTCAGGGGTCTTGAGGCCCCTAGTTGGCTTTTAATCCTGCATGAGGGGTCTCTTCCTTTAGTGGACAAACATGTGCTGTGGATGAAGACGAAGAATGCATTATTAGTAGGTAGGCGGGAAGAGCTCTCCGAGTATACCTACCTAGGTAAAAGGTTTTCAGAGGAAATGGGCACAGGGAGGTGTCATTTCTGCCAGAAGTTCTAAAAAATACTGCCTAGCAGCATCAGCGTGGTAGTGACCCCCATGATAGATTGTCAGGGTATCGGGTTTCCTAGGCTTTCGTAGGAGCACATTAGCAGGTCTTTACAGAGCTCTTGGGTGGTTTGCACCATTAAGTCAGTATCTTTTGATATTGGGAAGGCTGACAAGGTATTTCTTGGTCACATTGGGGCAGAGGATGCTGGGAGCAAGGATCGGGTTTACAGAGCTGTGCTCCCTGCCCTCATAATACCGGGTGTCCAGACTTCAAGCCTGCCAGGGGATGCTTAGTGTAGCCCCTGAGGTGTGGGTGGCCCAGGCTTGGCCTCACTGTTCCCACCCCACAGGGCCGGCCAAGACGCGAGATGGTGAGCGTACTGTGTACTGTAACGTACATAAGCACGAGCCCCTCGTGTTGTTTTGTGAGAGCTGTGACACCCTCACCTGCCGAGACTGCCAGCTCAATGCCCACAAGGACCACCAGTGAGTCTCATACTGGCCCAGGGTGGGCGGGATGGGCCAGGGCCTGGTCCTGGTCCTGTGCGCGGTATCCTGTCCTGGCTCCTTCCTCGTCATCGCTCAGGTACCAGTTCCTGGAGGACGCAGTGAGGAACCAGCGCAAGCTCCTGGCCTCGTTGGTGAAGCGCCTCGGGGACAAACACGCAACGTTGCAGAAAAGCACCAAGGAGGTTCGCAGCTCGTAAGTGGGGGCACCAGGGCCCTGGGGGTGACTGGCCCCACTGCTGCCCAGTTTGACTTGCCTCATCCTTGCCTCAGGATCCGCCAGGTGTCGGACGTACAGAAGCGTGTGCAGGTGGATGTGAAGATGGCTATCTTGCAGATCATGAAGGAGCTGAACAAGCGGGGCCGTGTGTTAGTCAATGATGCCCAGGTGCCTGCCCCTGTGCCACCCGGGGTGGGGTCCTGGACACTCCACCCTTGCTGATCCTGTATGTTTCGCACCTCCACCTCCACCTGCCCCTGCCCCTGCCCCTGCCCCAGAGTCCTGGACTCTCCCGACACCCTTGTTGGTTCTGTGTGCCCGCTACTCCCACAGAAGGTGACGGAGGGGCAGCAGGAGCGGCTGGAGCGGCAGCACTGGACCATGACCAAGATCCAGAAGCACCAGGAACACATCCTGCGCTTCGCCTCGTGGGCCCTGGAGAGCGATAACAACACAGCCCTGCTGCTCTCCAAGAAGCTGGTACGTTGGCTAACCCTAGCATGCCCTCGTGGGCTCACTGGTCAGAGCACTCATAGCCCTCCACCCTGGCCTGGCCAGATCTACTTCCAGCTGCACCGTGCCCTCAAGATGATAGTTGACCCGGTGGAGCCACATGGCGAGATGAAGTTCCAGTGGGACCTCAATGCCTGGACCAAGAGTGCAGAGGCCTTTGGTGGGTCCCACTTCCCCCTTCCCCTCTAACCCCAGGCCCTGGGCTGCACCTACGTCATCACTTACTTTTTCTCCTCCGAAGGCAAGATTGTGGCAGAGCGCCCAGGCACCAATTCCACGGGCCCCACACCCATGGCACCCCCGCGGGCCCCTGGCCCACTGAGCAAGCAGGGCCCCGGCAGCAGCCAGGTGAGGGGGTGTGCGGGGGAGGATCAGGGAAGGGGGCACAGGGTCCTCAGGGCCACTGCCTGAGATCCCATCTCTGCCCCACAGCCCATGGAGGTACAGGAAGGCTATGGCTTCGGGTCAGGTGAGTGTGTCAGCCTGGGCCCCGGCGCTACTTGGGGGGAGCTTGGCACTGTTCCTGCCCCAACCTAGTATCCCCTTTCCTCCATCTTCAAACAGAGGATCCTTATTCGAGTGCAGAGCCTCATGTGTCAGGGGTGAAGCGGTGAGTGTGGTGTCCCCGTGAGGCTGCGGGCAGGCCATAGGTTAGGCTTGGGTCTGGCCCTAGCTCATGGCGAGTTGTGTCCTGCAGGTCCCGTTCTGGGGAGGGTGAGGTTAGTGGCCTCATGCGCAAGGTGCCACGGGTAAGCCTTGAACGCCTGGACCTGGACCTCACGGCCGATAGCCAGCCGCCTGTTTTCAAAGTGTTCCCAGGCAACACCACCGAGGACTACAATCTCATTGTCATTGAGCGTGGTGGTGCCGCTGCGGCTGCCGGTCAGCCGGGGACTGCGCCCCCTGGGGCCCCTGGAGCCCCACCTCTGCCCGGCATGGCCATCGTCAAGGTGAGTGTACCCTGTGGACAGCAACAGTGGGACGTCACAGGTGGTTGGGCCCTGCTGGCCATCCCTCACCCACGTTCTCCTCGATAGGAGGAAGAGACAGAAGCAGCCATTGGGGCTCCGCCTGCTGCTGCCGAAGGCCCTGAGACCAAGCCCGTGTTGATGGCCCTTGCTGAGGGGCCTGGTGCGGAGGGCCCCCGCCTGGCCTCGCCCAGTGGCAGCACCAGCTCGGGCCTGGAGGTGGTGGCCCCTGAGGGTGCCTCAGCCCCATCTGGTGGCCCAGGTACCTTGGATGACAGTGCCACCATCTGTCGTGTCTGCCAGAAGCCAGGTGACCTGGTCATGTGCAACCAGTGCGAGTTCTGCTTCCACCTGGACTGCCACCTGCCGGCTTTGCAGGATGTGCCAGGGTGTGTGGTGAGCTGGGGGCTGGGGCTGGGCAGCGTGGGCAGGTGGGTTCCCGTGCAGGACCCTCACTCTGTTCCCACCCTCCAGGGAAGAGTGGAGCTGCTCACTCTGCCACGTGCTCCCTGATCTGAAGGAAGAGGACGGGAGCCTCAACCTAGATGGGGCTGACACCACTGGTGTGGTGGCCAAGCTTTCACCAGTCAACCAGAGGGTGAGGACGGGTGCTGCCGGGGTGGGGCTCGGGGTGGGGCTGCCAGCAGCTCTGACCAGCTGTGCTGTCCGTAGAAGTGTGAGCGTGTTCTGCTGGCCCTGTTCTGCCACGAGCCATGCCGCCCCCTGCACCAGCTGGCTACTGACTCCACCTTCTCCCTGGTGAGTCTGCCTGGGATGAGGAGGATGGGTGGGGAGGAGGCTGCTGGTCTGGTGCTCACCATGTGGCCTGTCACACTGCCTGCAGGACCAGCCTGGTGGCACTCTGGACCTGACGCTGATTCGTGCCCGACTCCAGGAAAAGCTGTCGCCTCCCTACAGCTCCCCGCAAGAGTTTGCCCAGGATGTGGGCCGCATGTTCAAGCAATTCAACAAATTGACAGAGGTGAGCCCCGCTGAGGAAGGGGGTATGGGCTGGGGTGGGGGCTGGGGAGGTCAGGCAGAGCAAAGAGCCACTGTCCACTGCACCTGCCTCCTGTCTAGGACAAGGCGGACGTGCAGTCCATCATCGGCCTACAGCGCTTTTTCGAGACACGCATGAATGAAGCCTTTGGCGACACCAAGTTCTCAGCCGTGCTGGTTGAGCCCCCACCGCTGAGCCTACCTGGTGCCGGCCTTGGGGCCCCGGAGCTGCCCGGTGGCCCCAGTGATGGCCTCTGAGGCTGGTGTCCCCATGGCCAGCCTGGTCTGGCTCTGCTCTCTGTCCTGTACCCCAGCCCCCTTGCCTCCTGGTGGCCTGGCTCCCACTCCCTGGTGGCCCTGTCCCCCAGCCCTTCACAATATGATTTTTACTTCTGTGGATTTAATAAAAACTTCACCAGTTCCTTGGACCTTGCTGTTGGGAAATTTGGGATGTAGCTGGTGGTGCTGAAGTGGCTGTAGAGACATGGAGTGGCCTAAGGGACCTTTTGGGAGCTCTGGTAGCATAGTGGCTAAAACACTTTGACTGCTAACCAGAAGGCTGGCGGTTCAAACCCACTAGCCACTCCTCGGAAGGAAGGTTGGGCAATCCTACTTCCGTAGCGATACTGCCTCGGAAACCCAAGGAGGGGTCGTTAAGAGTCGGGGCGACTCGACGGCACATAACAACAACAACAACAACAAGGGACCTTTTGCCTGGACTACCTGATTCTCAGTCTGGGAGTATATGGAAAAATGAGCATTGGGCTTGGACCCATGGGTCCAGTAGCCTGTGGGTTCAAGAGCCACGCATAACCCTGGAAAGTGGGTCACGTAGGGTGGAGAATGCACCACTTTGGCTGATCTGTGCCAGGGAGATCCAGGTTACATGAAGCACTGTAGCCTGGCAGCCCCACAGCAACTTCCTGGGGTGGGGGCTGCTGTGGGTATATGGCGTACAGGTGTTTGTCCACACCCCTGGTCTAACTAGCTGAAGCTCCCAACATCATCCTTCATCCTTGACCTAGATTATTCTCAGTTACTGAGTAGCTAAATCTTTTCAATAGAGATCTCTTTTACATCTTCACCTGTTGGTGTGACCTGTGCCCAAGTACTCACCAAGGCCCGCCAGGCTTTGGCATCACAGGGTCCAGGAACAGAAGGAGGTCAAAGCCTGGATGGTGTCTGCTCTAGCCAAACTTGATTTGCCCTGCGTAACACCACAGAGGTGCTGGCCAGCTGCCCTTGGGGGATAGATAGTAGACACAGGAGGCACCCTGATTGTAGCCATCCCCTGCACTAGGCTCTGAACACCCACCAGACCCTCAAGCCTAAAGTATCCCAGGTAGGCTCATTCTGCCTCGGAAAAATAAATTGCCCTAGAACGAACTCTCTTGTCCCACGCTAACCTTGGTCATGTGGCCTGTGTACCACCCGTGCCCCCTTCCTTGGTCTTGAGTGACCCCCCAGCGCAAGCCCTGCATCATGCATCACTGGGGCAGTCATTTCAGTCCTAGGACCTAATGGCCACTCTTTATTCCAGAGGGAGCATTAGCGGGCTCCAGGGCAGTCAGGGTAGGGCTGGGTGGTCAGTCCCGCCGCAGGTTCTTGAGTCGCTCCTCTAGGTCTGCATCTGCATCAGCCAGGGCTGAAGCTGCAGCCTCTGCTTTCTTCCCACCAGCAGCCACACTGAGCGAGCCCCCAGTTGAAGGGAGATCTGCAGGGAGAGTAGAGGTCAGGGAGAGAGCCCCCTCAAGGGAGAGCTGAAGGGGGTAGTGGGAGTCAGGGAAAGAACCCTCCAAGGAAGCCTGGGGAAGAGGGCAGGCCTGGGGCTGTACTGTGGTAGGAAATGGCCCATGGTTTGGAGCACTCACTGGACAGCTCATCTGTGAGGCTCAGTCCCAGCTCATCCAGGACCTGGGACACCACAGCATCACTACAGAGGAGAGGAGAGAAACCTGGTGAGGTTGGGCACAGCTGAGCAGCAAGTACGCGCCCCATTCTCCCACCTGGCATCTGCACACCTCTCCTCCTCGTCTTCCTCGTCACCCATGGCATCATCGATGGCATCATTCATCATCTCCTCTTTCATGTCCATGATCTCTGCCTGCCGCTCAAACTCCATCATGATCTTCTGGATCTGTGGGAGCTTCAGCTGGAGGGAGGGTGGGGGAGGGTAAGCCTGGGCCTGGGGGCCAACTGGGGCAGGAAGGGGTAAGAGGAGAGACGGACCTGTCTGTTCATGGTGCCCATAGCCTTGGTGACGCCCTTCATGGCTTGCGCCATTGAATTGTTGGACTTCAGCGTTTGGATCTTGAGGGACACAGCCTGGATATTGGCCCGCATCAGCACAAATTTGCGCACATAGCGCCGGGTGCGTACCAGGTCCTTGGCCATGATGCGCACAGCATCCTGTAGGGTGGACGAGGGTGGCAGGGAGGGGGCAGTGGGCTTCTGATCATTCTCCTACTCCTAGGCGCTTCTCATCAGCTGGGGTCTGTGGCACTCCCAACCCCCACCCCATCACTCCTGTGTGGCTCCCTTAGCATAGCTAAACCCAGTGGTCGTGCTTGCTCACTCTTGCCTTGGGCCACCGTCGCTCAGGCTTTTCTGTGGGATCTTTGCTTTCTGACCTGAATGCTGGCAGGTGCAGACTCCTCACTGGTCTTTTTCCTTTCACATCTATAGTCACTCCCTTGACTGCAAACACGTGTACCTTAAATTTCTATACCCAGCCTAGACAAAGAATCCACCTCTCTCTCTACCTTAGCCATCTCATCCAGAATCCAAAATTGACTATCCAAAGCTCAGCTTTTGGTTTCCTCCCCAAACCTACCCTTTCTTGCGTTACCTATCATAGTAAATGATACCTCTGTACAGCTGCTCAAGCCAAAACCTGTTGATAGTTCTCAGCAACACCTGTTCCTTCATGTCTCAATCTATACTTCAAATCCCATCCCTTATGCCTTTAAAGCAAATCTCCAACCCTCTGCTCCTCTCCATGACCTTGCCCCGGCCACCAGTCCAGGCTATCTCCTTTGTCCCTTCTCTCACTGGCCGTTGGCCAAAGAGTATCCCAGGCCTTGAACTCAGACCCCACTCTCACTGTGGCCCACATTCCAAGAGGTCTGGCTGCGGTGACCCCCTGAGCCTACCCAGAGCTCTTCCATCTTGGTGAGACATCCTCACCTAATGCTTGCTGTTTGGTCTACTCAAGACACTCTCCTTCCCCAGATCTTTGCAAGTTCTCCCTCTCTATCACTGCATCTTGGCCCTGACATCACTCGAGAGGAGTCCTTGCTGGAAGCCAAGCAAGGACTTGTGACAGCAATACCCGGCCACGCAGTGGTGCCTCTCCTGGTCTCAGCCCCTGCCCAGATGCACTCACCATCTGGCCCTGCTTGGCCATCTTCTTAATGTCTGCGATGATTTTCTTCTCCTGGGTCTCCAGCTTCTGTCTCTCCCGGTCCAGCTCCCGCATGGCCCGGTTGAGGGCCCGCTGGTTCTGTCGCAACAGTTCCTCTGGCGTCTTCCGGCGCCCAAACAACAGGTCCATGGCAGCAGGAACCCGCCGGCAGGCCTGGGTCAGGTGGGAGCCTATTGGCAGGGCATGGGGCCCAAACGCAGGGCGAGAGGCAAGGCTGGGATCATGGAGGGCTTGCAAAATGAGAAGGGGCAAGCAGGAAGAGGAGTGAACAGGTGGCCAGAGGGCACACTGGGTATTTTGGGGCAGCCCAGGGGATGGAAAAGGGTAGACCGCAGGACCTGAAAGTCATCCACAGGGTACCCACCCAGCCCCTCTGTCACCATGCCCCAAAGGGGTTGGTTAGGACACACAAAGCCCACACATCAGCTCTTGGGACCCGGTGTGAAGTCCTGGTGTCTCTGATGGACTACGCTTGGAGATGGATGTGAATGGATATACCGGGGAGCATTTGGAGCCCGAGCACCGAGGGCAGGGCAGTTGTGGGGGTTCTGAGGCTGAGGACGGGGCGTGGGCTGCATGAAAACTGGACCCCGGCTACCAAGAACATTGTCTGGGGCATTAGGAGCCCTTATACATCGAGGGGAGGAGCCCTGGTGGCTTAGAGCTCAGCTGCTAACAGAAGGCGGTTCGAACCCACTTGCTGCTCCGCGTGAGAAAGCTGTGACAGTCTGCTTCCGTAAAGACGACAGCCTTGGAAACCCCATGAAGCAGCTCTACTGTGTCCTATAGGGTAGTCGGCATGACTCCACCTCAACGGGTTTGGGTTTCTTATTGTACACCGAGGGCAGGGTTATGGGCGTCTGGTTACCCAGTGCATTGAGGGTAGTCTGGGGGCATTAAAGGACCCCCTACACTTAAGACGGGGCGATGGACATCAGAGAGCCCTGTATATTAAAGTCACGATCTGAGGCGTTGGGAGATTCTGTACACTGAGGACAGGGTGATGGGCGTCGGGCGCCCTGTACACTGAGGACAGACAGTGGGAGCGTTAGCGAAGCAAAAACAGAAATACGACGGAGAACCTGAAAGCTGAAGACTGGGATTCCGAGGAGGGGTGGGGCACTGGGCAAAGCTGGCAGATAATCCCCCCGAGCGCCGCCACCCGTGCGCCCGCCCAGGCCCCGCGGCCCCCCAGGGGCCACTCACCGGAGCTGCGACGGGACCCGTTTCCGCTTCCGGGTCACGTTACCTTCGCTTGGAACCCCGGAGCGCCCACCAACGACTGCCCCTCGGTGTATCGTCTCTGCTGCCGCCGCCGCCGCCGTTTCCGGATTAAACGATCTGACGTCATGCGCCCCGCCCTCTCCCGGAATGCCGGGAGGCGGCAGAGGCCAGGGAACGCGCGTGCGCACTCGCCCCAGAGCCGGCCAGGGGAACGCATGCGCACGGGATTCATCTTTACGCAGCCTGTTACACAGGTTCGACTCCCTCCTCCGGATACGCCCTAGCTAGCTAGTCCCAGGGTCTCGGGTCACTGCAGAGGTAGCATACTTTTGGACACCTTCTGCCCAGGCACCCCCTCGACTTCACTTTTCACCGTCTCACAATGGGCTTCCTCCATCGCCCAGTCCCCACGTCAAACCACTGTAGGGGCTTCACACCCAACACCAGCCCAGGGCTAGGTTCAGCAGACTAATGTCTCCAGCACTGGTCCACCAGGTAGATGCTTCCGCAGCGTGGTCACCCATGGCAAAAGAGAGCACAACTAGGGATAGCACAGACCTTCCCCCATGCTTCCAGGCCAGCTCATGGTAACCAGTTCCTGTCCCTTACTCACTGCAGGGTGGGCTTCCTCCCAGCCAGCCCAAGAATCTAAGGCCCTGGTCCCTCCACGATTGTCCCAGGCACTGAGTGACTTGCTCATGGTTCCCCAATGCCACCTGTAACCACACATCTCCCTCTGCCCCTCCTGGGGCAGATACCTGGGATCCATAGTGGATCTTGCCTGCCCCTCCAACTCCATACAACAAAGAAGATACAGAGGCCATGCAGTAACATTCCCCTTTAATAGCTTGGTGGGACCTCCGGTGGTAGAGGGGTAGGGTGCTGGGGTGCCAGTTACACAGGCCCCTCACCTATCCACCCCAGTGCTCAGGGTGGGGGGGCTGGATAGCACCCAGCGGGGGGCTAGACAAGCCAATTCATTTCCCATCGCTGAGCGGGTCAGGGGAGGCAGCGCCGACCTTAATCACATGGTGGTTAAAAAAAAAATAATGAGGGGCTGGTGGCAGGAAGGGGAGACAAGGCCAGAGGAGGGGATATTCCCCCACCAGCCGCCCCACGTTCCCCACCTGTGGCCCCCAATAAATATTTGCAGGGGACGCTGGGGCTGGTGGCCCTAGCAGGGGTGGGATAGGCGCCAACCCTATTTCAGGCAGCGCTCAAAGTAGGTGGAGCCGATGTAGCCACCTCTCATGGAGCGCTGCACGTTCTGCTCAAACAGCCGTCGGTTGTTCTGCAGGACCTCAGCGGCCTCCTTGTTCAGTGGGTCCTCGGGGTTGGGCTCCTGCAGGCAGCAAGGGATGGCTCAGCAGGGTGAAGGGGCAGAGGGGCTGGGTCGGCCTCCCACACCCCCAAGCTTTGCCTGTTTGTTTCTACTCACCAAGAAAAGATACTGCAGGCCATAAATTATGGAGTTTATTGTAAGGACTGGCTTCCAGTCCTCTCTGTGGATAGAATGTCAGTGTCAGAGGCTGCGGAGCAGGTAGCTAGCTGCTGCAGTCCCTGAAAGGACTCCATGGGTCAGGCACAGGGCATGGGAGAGCGGGGATGTGAGGCTGGGTACAGTGTGCAGAGGACAAGCCAGGGAGAAAACCAAGGTCAGGCCATGAGGGAGAGTATGTGGAGATGGAAGGGCCACAGAGACACAGACTGTGAGGGGGAAGGAGGTGCAGACACAGATCCGGAGCCCACGAGGGAGGTCGAGAGGCAGGGCTGGGGTGAGGAAGCAGCAGCAGAGGGCCAAGACCTCACCTGAGGATGTTGAGGCAGACATTGCCCTCAAGGTCGATGTTGGGGTGATAGACCATTGTCTCACACTTCACCTTGGGGGGGTCATGTGGGTAACCCTGACCCACCTCGGGAGAGAAAAGAGAACAGGTGGGTAGGTGCCCATCAAGGCCTCAGTCACCTCCTCCTCAGTCCAGGGAGCCTCTGTCCCTGACTGCCTGGGACTCACCTTAAAACTGAATACAAACTTGCCGCTTTTGTAGAAGCCCTGCCAGTGGGAGCAAAGAGGAAGGTGTCAGGGCCCAGTTCTGCTTGAGTCTGGCAGGCAGACTGGGTCTTCTTCCTTGTGTGTGTGTGCGCGCGCGCGCGTGCGGGGGTGCACCCAGGGTCTGTGCAGGGGACTCAGGCCAATATAGTCTCTCACCTCATCGGGACAGATGACCAGCTTGAAGTTGAGGAGGTCGTCGGGGTCTGAGAAGTTGATATCACAGGTCTTGGGCAGGTTCAGCTCGTTTATGTCTGGGTTTGGGCAGTGGGGAAAGGGAACAGAGAGGAGGGTACTTAGGGTAGGTTCCTGCAAGGCTCCCATGGCCTCCTTGAGGACTCTTGGAGCTCATTCTGACCTCTACACCCCAACCCTCTCCCTGCCCTCCCTGGTGGGTCGACCCTCACCCCTGAGATGGGAACTTCTGAATCCCCAGCATACCCCAAATGTGCACCTACAAATGCAGCTGTGAGTCCCGGCTCCTGGCCCAGGCTGATCCCCACCTCCCACTCATGTCTCCAGTCCCCAACACTTGGGTCTTCCAAAACCGCTCCCCGGTGCCTCACTTCCATGCAGCTCACCACCTGCTCCCCACACCCTTGGCCCCCAGCATCCTGGGCCCAAACAGCCTCTGACCACCCCAAACTTTACATTCCACAGGCATGATTCTCTCCAGTGAACACTGCTCATCCCCCGTGACCCAAACTCCTGAATCCCCACTCTGATCCCCCGAGTAGTTCCTCATCCCAATCTCAGGCCTCCACCATCCCTCTCTCATACTCCTGTCACCCCAAAGACCCAACCCTACCCCACTCCGTGTGACACTCCCATTCCCAGCGCTCCTAGCACGATACTCTGTGTCCTCCCTCACCGCCACTGGCTCCTCCGCCTGTCACCACGAAGCCAGGGTCCAGTCTGAGTCCTAGACCCGTGCGTCCCGGGTCGTCCCCCCCCCACGCCTGCTCCTCTGATTTCCGGGTCCCTCATACCAGATACTCGGTTTTCCTGGTAACCTAAAATTTCTATCCCCAGCCCCCACCTCTGACCGCCCCCGCGACTGCATCATCCCATCCCCCATCCCCCTACTTCCTACGCCTGACCTCTGACCCCCATCTCTGACCCCCGGCGACCGCAATACTCCGCCCATGACACCCCATCCTCAGGCCTTGACCTCCGGCCCTTCAGTCCTAAACCCCACTGCCTGATCCCCACTACCCTACCCTTCTGGATCCGCAGCTGCGCCGCCGACGCCTTCTTGCTGCTGCCCTTGGTGCCGCCCGCCGACTCCTCCTCCTTC
>NW_006922281.1:23874-36745 GCF_000298275.1 Orycteropus afer afer | reverse complement strand
CTCCTCCGCCGCTGCCGCTGCCCGCCCGGCTCGCCGCGCCGCTCCGCGCCCACCGCGCGGCCCGCCTCGGCTCCCGTAGTCCGGCTCTGGCCTGGTCAGGCTCCTCGGGAGCGCTCGGGTCGACTCGGCTGTTCTCGGGCTGCGCTAGGCCCCGCCCCCACCGGGCCGCTCCCTCCTCCCTCTTGCCCTTTTAGGTCTCCTCAGGCCCGGCCGCGGCTGCGGACGCGGTGCTCCTTGTGCCGCACCGCTCGCTCGCTCGCTCTCTCCTTTCGCGAGGGGGCTGTGGTTTGGAGTGGAAGGAGGAGGCAGCGGCCGGGGTGGCAGCGGACGTGTCTTGGAGGAGGCTTGGCTCCGGCGGCAGCAGCGGGTTCGAAGCGGAGGTCGGCAACGGCCTCGGGCGCCTCTCCACTTCGGGTATTTCCGCCGCCTCCCCGCTTCTGCTCTTCCCGCCCGGGTGGGCTCTGCGCGTGCGCGGCCGCCGCCGTTGCCTCGGCCGACTCGCTTTGCTCAGGGATGGGGTTTGGAGTTCGGATTCCTTCGGCTGGGCTCGGGCATTTCCGTTCATGGGGGCCGTAAATGAGGTCGGCAGTCCGGAGGACACTTCCGGAGATGCTCGTGGGCGGGGATAGGTCTCCCCGCCATATTTGAAAGGGGCAGATGGTCGCCGCCTCGCTCGGCGTGAGGCCATCCGCCCTCGTACGCGAACGTAGTGCATCTTCACTTGCACGTGTGAAGAGAGCGGCAGGTGTGAATGAGACGATGTTTTATTTACGGAGGCCACATACAGAAACAAGGTGATAGTGCCCACCGAGATTGGGGGCGCTGCCAATCGAATGTGGGAGTCGAGTACTCTCTGCGCTCCATCACAAACCGTTGGCTATTTTGGCAGAAGTCAACCAATAACACATGTATTGTGGCAGCAGTAAGCACTGTGGAGCTTGTCCGTGAGTGTTCAGGAAGGAGCCGGCATGTCGCCGCCTCGCTCTCCGGCGCAGGCGCACTGCGGCCTTCGGCGTCCTTTGCTTGCTGTCAGGGGCGGGGCGGTGTGTACGGGCCATCCTCCAATCACAGCTCAGTGTCCCTCAGAGGGCGGGAGGAAATGGCGCAGGGTTCTGCGACCTCGGGCCGTCACCACGGCAACCGCAGCTCGTCCAGGAAACCGTTGGGTGGGTGAGACGCGCTGCGAGGCCCCGCCGGGGCCGAGAGCCCGTACGAGTTGGGCGGCCGAGGCTGGACGGCTCAGCTCTTCCGTGTCTGAAGGCAGCTTCGGGAGTGCATCGCCTCCCGTCATCGTGGCGACGCGCCGTCGCCAAAAGGATCATTGTGTGAGACCTAGTCCAAGTGGTCCCGGGGGCGGCAGTGGTGTGGTCGGACCCTGGCCCGTGAGGCTCAACTGGGGGAACCACCCCCATGCTTCTCACCCTTAGTAACTCCGTTCTCACCTCGGTGGGGCCGCCGCCTCCTCGGACCCTGCCCCACGCGCGCCTGGGCGCCCCTTGCGGCCTCGGGTCCTTGGACTGATTGCAGCTGCCTCTCTCTTCTCTCGGCCTTTCTCCTCTGTTCGCACCGTTGACTCTCAGGGCTGTCTGGAGCCTCCCCTTGCCCCTCAAAGGCCCCTTCTCCCCTTGCCCAGGGCTGCAGGGACTGAAGGCTCAGTGCCCTGATTGTCCCAGCGTCAGTGTTCAACCACCCTTTGGGGTGAAGATGGGGGCTCAGAGGTCTCAAAGAGCTCACGTGCGATGTCACCATGGTTGGAACTGCTCCAGTGTCCCCTGGCTTCAGTCCTGGGCTGCCTGTTAAGCTCCTGCCTCTGTGCTCCAGCCCTGGCCACCTCGGCATCCCAACACAGGGCAGCAATGCCAAAAACACACCCCTCTTTTACCAGCAACTTTTCATTGGGTCAGGGCACTACAGGGGATGGAAAGGGGGAAGGCAGCCAGGAATGCCTCCTCCCACTGGCCACAGCAGGTCCTTGCAGGGACATAGTTGCTTGCCAGGCTCTCTCCACACCTCCCAGAACTGGGTTCATCAGGCCCCTCAGAGACACCCACACCAGCACCCTGTTCTCAAGGGTCTCATCCCAGGTCCATGGGGCCTCCTCTTCCCCAGGGGCCTGAGATTGAGCTTTATGAGGAGTTCATGAAAGATTCTAAGTTACAATAGTTCCCTTTGTTTCTCCAGCCTTAGGAGTGTAGCTGTTCCCTGCAGTTCTGACCCATAACAGCTTAGTGTGGTTTTTCTTTTTACCCTTTTCAGTTACCCACCGATGGCGAGTCTTGATAGGAAATTCACTGTGGAAACACTTGTGTGGCTCTGTCTTGCAACTGGCCCCTCACTGATGATGGCCAGAAGTGGCACCATATCTGGCACTTGCAGACTCTCAGCAGGTGTGCTACCCTCCTCTACGGGTCTGGGAGACTGATGATTGGTGCCCAGGTGGAGGGGGGAAGCTGGACTGCTCCGTCACCTCCCTCCCTGCCCCGCTACTGCTCGGCTGTTCACTCTTCTTAAGCTAGAACTGCACCTGGGGGGCCCTGGTACCAGGCAGACCGCAGAGACTTGACAGGCGACAGTAGGAGCCAGCTTCACCTTCACCTCTATGGCCCTCAGAGGAACCGCGGGGCTGGAGACCCAATTTTCGTTTGTCTGGATTGAGCACCTATTGGGACCAGGCCCTGGGCTGGCTTGTTTGTACCTATGCGTGTACCCGGGCGACAGCTGGCCTCGCAGCCACCCCGTGAGGCAGGTGTCTGGGGGCTGAGAGGAGAGCCTTGCTTGCTAGTCTGCGTTACTCTGCACTGTGGACACGCTGGTGCTGGATGAGCTTGGTACTCTGGTGGAAGCGGCGGCCACAGTCCTGGCAGGCGAAGGGCTTCTCGCGCCGGTGGGTGCGCAGGTGCTGCGTGAGCGTGGGCCGCTGACGGAAGGCCTTGCCGCACTCGGGGCACGGGTAGGGCCGCTCGCCAGTGTGGATGCGCCGGTGCTGTGTGAGGTTGGCGTGCTGCCGGAAGCTCTGGCCGCACTCGGGGCAGGCGAAGGGCCGCTCGCCGGTGTGGATGCGCTGGTGCTCCGTGAGCCGGGAGACCTGCGTGAAGCCCAGGCCACACTCGCCGCAGTGGTAGGGCTTCTCGCCCGTGTGCGCCCGCTGGTGGCGCGTGAGCTTGAGGCGCTGGCTGAAGCGCTGGCCGCACTCGGGGCAGGCGAAGGGCTTCTCGCCCGTGTGCACGCGCAGGTGCTGCGTGAGCGTGGGCCGCTGGCGGAAGGCCTTGCCGCACTCGGGGCAGGCGAAGGGCCGCTCGCCCGTGTGGATGCGCCGGTGCTGTGTGAGGTTGGAGCGCTGCCGGAAGCTCTGGCCGCACTCGGGGCAGGCGAAGGGCCGCTCCCCGCTGTGCACGCGCCGGTGTTGCAGCAGCACCGAGCGGCGGCCAAAGCGCTCGCCACACTCCACGCAGCCGAAGGACTTGTCGCCTGTGTGCACCGCCTGGTGCTCCAGCAGCACGGCGCGCCGCGCGAAGCTCTCGCGGCACTCGCTGCAGGGGAAGGGGCCCTGGGGCTCGGGCGCGCTGGGGGGCGCGGGGGGCGCGGCGCCCGGGCCCGGGGGGTCGCCGTGGATGCGCTGGTGCTGCAGCAGGTTGGAGCGCTGCCGGAAGCTCTGGCCGCACTCGGGGCAGCGGAAGGGCTGCTCGCCCGTGTGCACGCGCCGGTGCTCCTCCAGGCGTGCGCTGCGCGCGAAGCCCTGGCCGCAGTCACCGCACACGAACGGCCGCTCCTCGGTGTGCGTGAGCTGGTGGCGCAACAGGTGTGAGCTGCGGCTGAAGCTGCGGCCGCACTCGGCGCACACGAACGGCCGCTCGCCGGTGTGGATCTTCTGGTGCCGCAGCAAGTTGCTGCGTTGGCTGAACACCTTGCTGCACACGTCGCAGCGGCCGCCCCGCACCGCGCCGGCGCCCGTGCTGGGGCGCCCTCGGCCCCGGCCCCTAGGGGCCCGCCATCGGGTGGCGAGCGGCAGGAGTACGGGGCCCACAGGCTCCTGTTCACCTCCTGGGTCACTGGGGAGCACGAGTGCATGTACGAGGCCACCTTCCCGGGATGGTGAGTGGATCCTGCCTGTGAGACCGGCCACTCCGAGGTCCCAGGGGACATGGAGATGGGGGCTCACGGTGACTGGGCCTGTGGGGACAGTGTCCATTCGAAGAGCAAACCCTGTGTGGCACAAAGGGATGCACTTATTCTCTCGTCACAGAGTGCCTACTGTGTTCAGACGTCTAAGTCTTCTGGTGCAGTGTGAACTAGACACATCTCAGGGGAGCAGAGGCGACAAGGGCAGGGACAGGGGCTCTTTTCCATGTAGGTCTCTTTGCAGATGTGATAATAGGACAGAGTCATTTATGAGGAGTGGGCTGTGTGAAAACCTAGGGCCAAGCACTCTGGATCTGACTCAGGTTCACAAAATTCCTCCTTCTGGGAGGGTCAGGGTCTGCCCAGCCACTGTCCAGTGGGGTGGTGGTGGTCTCTGCCACTGTACAGAAGTAGGCGGGTCTGAGGGACGCTGGAGGTGGAGCCAGCAGGATGGGGTGGGGTGAGGGGAGGCCCCCAATGCAGGCTGTTTCCCAGGACTCTGGTTTGAGGTTTGGGACTTGCAGTACTTGAGATGCATGTGGGGTACCTGAGAGAAAAGGGGCAGGTGCAGGAGTTGGGGGTTCACGAGAAGATGCGAGCATGGGCACCTTGGAGTATACATGGCATGCACAGTCCTGGGCCTCCATGCAGTCCAACATGCATGCCAACAGAGGAGAGAAACCAGGTCCCCAGGCAAACTATGAGCACGCCAGCATTGGAGACTGGGTGAGGGAGGGGGAGTCAGCAAGAGGAACTGAAAAGCAGGGCTGAAGGATGAGGGAGCCAAAGGATTTTCAATCACGGAGACCAGAGACTGAGAAAGGAGAGAGGGGATGCAGTGGGTGATGGGAATCTTACAAGGTGCCAAATGTCAGATAAACCCTACAGCATCAAAGTCCAGCATTTATGCATTGAGAAAATGATGTCAAACTATCAAAGACAAACTGAAAAACTCACCAGAAGCAAAGGGCTAATTAACCTCATTAATAAAGAGCTCCAAATGATTTCAGCAAGAAAGACTGATGGTGTAACAGAAACATGGGCAAAAGATGTGAATAGGAAAGGAGGTGTAACTAATGCTTAAATCCCACAAAATATGCTCAGCCCCTCCTAATAAGAAAAACTTACCTGCTATTTCTAAGCCTACATTGCGGGGACTCAGCACTGAGGTGCATTGATGGCTAGTGTAAATGTGAGGCCAATGTGGCAAAACCCAAAATGACAAACGCCCTCTGCACTTTGACCCAGCAATTCCATTTCTAGGTATTTCTATAACAGTCATGTTCCCCCATGTGCCAAATGACCTATGTATGAAGGTCCTCAGAGCATCACTGAGAAGCTTGTGCTAGAGTTAGTGGTGGAGTTGGGGCTTAGAGAAAGTCAAGAGACTGTGGGTTGTGAACTAAAAGAGAAGCAGATTCAAGCAGAAAGGTATTGTTAGCCATGTGGGGTAAGCTGAGGTGGCAGAAAGGGCATGTGGATTCCACCTCTGCTCCAACACAGAGAAATGACAGACAAAATACAAGGTCTTGAGAAAATACCCTAGATACCTCCAAAACAAGAAAGGTTAGTCAGTGAGGTTTGAGAACCAAGAACTTGGTACAGTGAACTCAATAGAGGCCCTAAGGCTTTGAAAACCAGGGCATAGAAGCTGGCCCAGTCATGAAGCTGGGGCCAAGAATGGTAGCTGGGTTAACCCAGTCCACCAGCCCAGACTCAGCCAGGAATACTAACCTAACCCTTTGGCTGGGAGGGCAGGCAGTTTTCAGTATAGCCCATGGGAAAATGTATAACTGAGCTAACTGACCAATCTGAAAAGGACTCTAGACAGTGTACAACCAGTGGGAGATTTCACACTCAAGAAAATAGAGCTAATAGCTAATCTCAAAGGAGGACCCTAAAGTATTTCCAAATCCTACAAGAAGAGGTTAGTATCTTTGAAACAAGGACATTGTGAAAAAGGGAGTTAGGATCCTTAATATAGGCAGTCCCTAGATTACGAATGAGTTCCATTCTTAAGTGTATTTTTAAATCGAATTTGTACTTAAGCTGGAATAGTTAGGTACAGCTGGAATCTAATGTCAGTCAAATGTTTGTCTTAGTGTATATATAGTGTACCTTTCTGTGCATAAAAAGCATTAAAGGAACACTTCCAGATACACTAAAACGTCTTTAACATAGTAATACAATAATAATAACAATGTTTTGACATGCACGTAGTAAGTTTTATGGAATTGGCTTATAACTATGAGTTGTACACAAATTGGACATTTGTAACACAGGGACTACCTGTAATAAAAAACATAGCAGGTGGGAACCTCTAGGTAACAGTGGCATCTATCTAAATTTTTGATACATGCTCCATCCTGAAACCCCATTAAAAACTAAAACCATGTTTTTAATTTTCCTTTCCTTAAAGCATAGAACACACAGAGGTGGGGAGAAGAGGAAAGAAAACAACTCTGAAATCTTCTACTCTGGAAAGGTAGTTTCTGAGGCGGTATCACTATGGAAGTAGATTGCCCAACCTTCCTTCTGTCTCCTCAGTGACTGGTGGGTTTGAACCTCCAGCCTCCTGGTTAGCAGTCTATGCTTTAGGCATTACACCACCAGAGCTCCCAATTTGTTTAGTAGATGTGAGAAAATAAATAGTAAGGCAGCAGTAGGGAAAGCTAAAACAAAAAAAAAAAAAGGGGGGGGGGGATGCAGTGGCCTCAGTGGCAGGTGGGAACCCAACTGTGGCAGAGGGGCCTCTGTGCCAGCAGAAAGACCGAGGAGAACACGCAAACCCAGCACTGACCACACAGCTGCCATCCTCTTTGCCACCTTTTCTCTCTCCTAGCCTAAGGATCCTCCCCTCCTATCCCTTGCAAGCATCTAGCTCCTGGCCTGCAGATCCTCTTTCACTACAGGCTCACAGCACTGGTGGCAGCAAGGTGTCTGATTTGGGCATGAACACCCTCAACCCACAGGAGGTCCAAAGGCAACAAACCAGAGCAGCCATGGGTCTGGCCCCTGGGTGTGCAAACATGATGAAGAAAAAAGTCTCTCCAAAGCAGCAGAGGGCCAGACGTTCATCCCAACCCCACAGGAACATCATCGGGTGCAGAATTGCACATGGATGGAAGGACGGAAGATGGTGAGCCCATCACCCAGTGGAAAGGACCCATTCTGGATGAGGTGCCTACAACACTCTGTTGGGTGAAATATGATGGAACTGACAGTGTCTGTGGACTGGAACTTCACAGAGATAAAAGAGTTTTGTCTTTTAACATCGTTTCTGACAGGGTGGCGTAATCTGAAGTCAGTGCTGCAAACCCTGCAAACACTGTAATAGTCAAAGCTGTGGAACATAAGTTTGAGGATGAGCATGGTTCTAAGGATGAATGGAGGGGGATGGCCTTAGCCCAATCACCTGTCATGAAAGCCTGGTTTTATATTACCTTTGAGAAAGATCCTATCTTGAACATACACCAACTTTTAGATGATTATAAAGAAGGTGACCTCCACATAATGCCACACATGGAGTCTCTTTCAGCATAGAGGGAGTCAGGAGAAATTGTAGGTGGCCTGATAGGTAAACATGTGGACTATACCAAGAAGACAGCTCCAGACAGATTGGTGTGGTCATTCACCAAGTGGAAGCCAAGGCCTCTGGGTATTTCATCAAATCTGATGATGACTTCTATAACTATGTCTGTGATGGGGTGAAAAAGTCCTAACTGGTAAAGAGGAGCTCTGGTGGGGTAGTGATTACAGCACTTGGCTGCTAACCAGAATGTTTGGCATTTGGAACCCCTCAGCCACTCAGCCGGAGAAAGCTGAAGCAGTCAGCTTGTAGATTGACAGCCTTGGAAATCCTATGGGGCAGTTATACTTTGTCTTCCAGGAGTGCTGTGAGCTGGAATAGACTCCCTAGCAGTGGGTTTGCTTTGGGCCTTGCTTCCTAAAGATTGACAGTCTTGGAAATGCTGTAAGGCACTTCTACTTTGTCCTGTAGAGTTGCTGAGTTAGAAATGACCTGATGGCAGTGGGTTTGGGTTACAGTAAAAGCTGCCCCATCTATGGAAGCAAATGTGTAATCTATAGACATGCAAAAAATGGTCCCTGTTGACTGTACATCTTTGCCAATATAACTGTTGTTTTGTTTGTGAAACTACTCTTTATCTGGACACAAAAAAAAGAAAGTCAACCTGTTTTACCCCCAGAACCCTCTAAAAGTTCAGGAGTGAGAGGGGCCCAGAGCTCTGGACATGTGGGTGAAGAGCAAGCATGAAACAGGCTGGGGAGGCTGTTTCAGGTGCAGAGGCCGAGTAGGACTGCTGCACCACTCAGCTCTGCTCGCTGAATCCAGAGCAAATTGTGCTGGCTACATGTGAACACTGCTGTGCTTCACAGCCCTTTTCCTTCCTGGTGGCAGACTGGGCTGACAGTCAGAGACTGTACCGAGCCACACAGGGGTTATGTGAACAGTCACGCTGGTGCTGCAATGTTAGCCTCTCCTCCACTTGGTTCCTGGGATGCTGGCAGGAGGATAGAAGCACCTTCTTGGATGACTCAGACCCACCCAAGAGAAAGGATCTAAAGATAAAGTGTGGGTCTACCCCAAGACATTCCAGTCAGATCACCCTATGGATCCCCCAAGAGTGCCCATTCACATTCCAGCTGCTTCTTAGGGTCCTCAAGGTGGATCTCTTTGGGAAGTGATCCATGTCCCTCCCAGCTCAGCCTTGTTGTCACAGCTGACAAGCCGCTCACCCATCTGCTCAGAGCTGCAACCAGATTTTTGGTGTTCCTCTCTTAAATATAAGCACAAGTTGGAGGAAACAGAGACCATATTGAGAGATGCAAACACAGCAGAATTAAATGCCTACTATCCTCAGAGAAATCCTGAAAGGCATTACGATGGACAGAACAACAGGAAGCTCCAGTAAAAAGGAATGTCCATGGAAGATGTGTTCTTCAAAATTAAACCTCTGCTAGCAGAAATGAAAATCTCAACAGAAGGTCTAGAAGATAAAATTGAGGTGACTTCCTGGAAAGCAGAGAAAGACAAAAGAATGAAAAGGACATTGGAGGATTCATCCCAGAGACCTTACAGCCAGGTCACAGTTGTTCCCAAAGAGAAAATAGGCCAACGAGAAAGAAACCCAAGAAATAATTCCAGGGAACTGTTCTGAACTGACAGATGTGAACTTCACACTGAAAGGTCACCAGCAAAGGTGACACAAATGTGTGGGATTGAGTCGATAAAAAGAATTCTTCATCCATCCATGTAATGTGTGGATGAGACAAATGGGTTTCAGATATATCTCAGAATCTCACCTCCACTTAGGAGGTGAACCCGAATGAGAAGCAGATCAAGAAAGAGGAGTCCCAGAATCCAGGAAGCAGCAGAGGAGCACATGCCCTGTTTTGTACCTTCTCTGTCTTGGCCCAGTCTCCATCATCCCCATCCTGGGTCAAGGTGGCTCCTACCCACCTGCCTTATCTTCTAAGTTGCTCTGACCTTACCTGATTTCAAACCTGTTCCAGAGTTGCTCCTGTCCACCCACTCACCCTGTTTAGGAACCTGTTCTGTGCTTGCCCAGTCCCACACACCTCACTCCCCAGTCAGCAGGATGCAAGCCCAGAGTCTGGGGCCATGCAAGGTTCCTGGGGCAGGGAGAGAACATGGACATGGGGAACAGTCTTGGCTTTGCGCAGTTTTACTATGGCAGAAATAGTGGCTGGAGGGCCTGTGGGGTCAGTGAAGGGGTTGGGTGTTGAGAACAGAAGACGCTGGGGTGAATCAGGAAATACGGGGCACCTGAGCAGGGCTAGGAGTAGACATGGTACAGTCCCACTGTGCCCCATTAGAACTCACCCCGGGAGAAGATGCCCCCAGCTTCTTCCTGCCACAGGGCCCCTGGGTGTTCCCTCCATGAGGGCCCCTCAGGCCCAGCTTCCCTCTGGGGAGAGGCCTGGTCCAACGCTGTCCCGCAGCCCTGAAATGACACAGTGGTGACAGTTCATCCTTGGCTGGCTGGGCTGGGCCCAGGGAGGTCCCTAACCAACCCCCATCCTCTGTGACTCCTGGGGCAGGGAAGAAGGGCATGGCTGGCCTTGGGGGCTCACCTGGGCTTCCTGAGGCAGGAGGGCAGGCATGGCCTTCTGGGGGGCAGCGGGGGGCTCAGACTCCAGGAGAGCTGAGGAGGAAGGGTGGGGTCAGTGATGTCCCAGAAGTGGAGGGAAGGAATAACTGTGGCATGGATGTCCCATCCAGGGGGAGAGAACCAAGAAGCTCCCTTGAGAAGGGATATGATGGCCACAGGGTCCATGCAGAGGGAAGCCGGGGTGTGAGCTTGGCATTGGCACTGGGGAGGCCAGGGCTGGGGGCTAGTGTGGGGCGGAGTCCCCTGGAAGGCCACTGGGTAGAGCTGTGGTGGGACAGGTGGGCTCTCCTGCACCCCTTGCAGGGGGACCAGTGGGAACAAGGGGGAGGGCAACTGCATGAGGGTCCATTGTAGGAATACTAGAGAGACTGGGCAGTTGGCTTCTGTGCCCTGCCCAAAGGTGAGCAGGGGGAGGGAGGGAGGAGCGTACCCTCCCTGACACTGGCAGGATCCACACCCCAGCCTGAACTGCCTGCTTCTCAGCTGCTGACTGATGCCTCCCAAGGGAGTGGGCACTTGCTGGAGTGGGCTCTGGGGACTAGCAGCAGGGAACCACTCGTCCAATGGGCCTGGCTGAGTGGACTCCGCTGCTCAGGCCAGGCCCACCCCAGTACAGGCCCTGTCACCCAAAGCTAGCTTTGGTCCATGCTCACCCTGCTTGCCCTCACCTGGGCCCTCTGTGACCTCAGGCTCCTCCTTCACCTGCATGTCCCCAGGGGGCGTCTCTCGCTCAGGCTCTGGAGACTGAGGCTGGAAGCTGGAAGGCTCCATCTTCTCTGATAGCACCTCCTGGCCTTGCACCTGGACTGTAACCTGGGGAGGTGCCAGGCATGAGGGACCCAGGCAGGGATGGGCTTTGCCACAGGAAGCTCGTGGGTGCTCACCTCACTTCAGGACGTAGGGGTCCTCCAAGAACCCACCTCCCCCAGGGCCTGGGTAGGGAGCCAAGGAACAAGCTGCCGTCACTCTTCCACTGAGCTGCTGACGCCATCTTGTGGCCTCCCAGACGGACTGCCCAGGAGTCATCCCCACACCCCAGCCCTTCGCACAGCCTCATGACTCCAAGTAACCTAGGCCTGGCCCTGCAGACTCTGCCAGAGGTTGCACCTGCAGGAGAGCATCTGTGTGAGCCTAGCACCGCTCACAGAGACAGAGCCAGCAGTGCCCTGACACTGTTCCTGGGCCTGAGCCCTCCACCCAGGGCGGAAGACTCACCCATCTCCGTGGGCCGTCTTGCTCTGGGCACAGCCCCTCGACCAGGGCCACGGCCTCCTCGGGGCTGCCGGGCTGCTGCCCCCACACGCAGGCCTGGATCTCGGGGGGCAGGGCGCCCAGGAACTGCTCCAGCACCAGCAGCTCCAGCATCTGCTCCTTGGAGCGCGCCTCGGGCCGCAGCCACTGGCGGCACAGCTCACGCAGCCGGGCCAGGGCCTCGTGGGGCCCCGCCGCCTCCTGGTAGCGGAAATGCCGGAATCTCAGACGGGCGGCCTCAGGGCCAGGGTCCCATGGAGCAGCTTCGCCCTCCTCCTCAGAGTCTTCCAGCTTCACTGTGACGGGCCTTTTGTCCTCCTGGGGCGTTGGGCCGGGGCACCCCAGTGCCACAGGCCTCATCGGGAGCATGGGGAGGGGTCTCTGGTGCCAGTGTCCGCCCCTGGGGGAGAATGGAATGAGGCAGCTAGAAGGTCAGACCATCAGTGGCCGTGTCTGTTCACTGAGTCCCCCCGTACGCTGCACTGAGCAGATCTCAGGTGTGGCAGGCAGATCAGGGTACTGAGGCACGAACAAGCAGGTCGTGTACAGGCGACCCTGGACACACGAGTCACCTTTCTGTCCTCCAGCTGCGTGCTCAAAGTCTCCTGTGTCCTCTGTCCCAAGCACAGGCTATTGCTTGGGCTTCTAAAGCACCCCTCTCACCCCCAAACCCTGTCCCTGTTCTGCACATGCCACCTCACCCCACTGACCACCTGGCATTGGCACCACTGCATGTCCCCCTAGTGCCCAGTGCCAGCCAATCACTTTGATGCCCACTGTCCCACAGTCTTTCTCAGATCTGGCTCCTCACTCTGGCCTCATCATCACTTCCCCTCCTAGTCCCACAAAGCAGTCTTCCTCCTGTGGGAGGTCCCCCTGCTGGTCTAACCTCAGATCCACCCTTGAGCCCACAGAGTGCCCCATTATCTCCTGCCTGAGGCCTCAAGCCACAGCAACCTGATTCAGAATGGGCTGGTAAGTTATGGGGGACGTGTAAACCAAAAAAACCAAACGCACTGCTGTGGAATGGGATCCGACTCATAGCGACCCCTCCTTGGGTTTTCGAGGCGGTATCACTGCGGAAGTAGATTGCCCAACTTGCCTTCCAAGGAGTGAATGGTGGGTTCAAACTACCGGCCTTCTGATTAGCAGTCAAATGCCTTAGGTACTACACCACCAGAGCTCCCGGGGAAGTATAAGGGGGCCTTAAAAAAGCTGGAAGAGCACTGAGGCAGAAGCTTGCATGCTAGGCCTGAGATCCTCTTCTCACCCATTTGCTACAAGACCTTGGCATGTCTGTCCCTCCCTGAGCCCCAGTCTCATCTGCAAATAGGGATGACCCCCCC
>NW_006922281.1:21600-23774 GCF_000298275.1 Orycteropus afer afer | reverse complement strand
GCTCATGCAGCTGGGGGGAAGGCTCAGGCTCTGTGGAGGAATGCTTATTAAAAGGGTGGCCCCTCAGAAGTCACCCCCATCGGTAGAATCGGTTTCGAGGGCTGCCTGGTTCCATGGGTCAACCTTAAAGAAACCCTGGAAGAAAGTTGGGGCCTTGCCAAAATCTCCAGACCCTGCGGAAAAACCCGGACTACATTTCCCAGCAAGCTCTGCGGAAAACTTCCGCTTTAGGAAGCGAGTGCAGGTCCAGGCGGCGCCATGGCAACCGGGAGCTGGGCTGGGTGAGCTTGTTGCCGTGGAAATGCGCAGTGATTGATGAGCCTCGCGCGGCTTCGCCGGAGGCCAGGAGTCCTTGAGTCCCTACCTCGTCCTCACTGTCCCGCTGGGCAGCCAGAATCCCGAGTCCAGAGCCGCCACCCCGGTCCCTGTCCAAATCTTTCCGTTTGCTGGGCGCCCCCCACCCTCACCTCCGCTCCCAGCGGACCGCTCCACGCTCCTGGGCAAGCGCAATCGCCGACCTTCGCTCCCTGGCCAGACTACGTTTCCCAGAAGGCTCCGCGCGCCCACTCGGGCGCCCTTTGCCCCTCCCCCACCCTAGCCTCCTTCTCCGCCTCCAGTCTTCCCAGTCCTCAGAAGTAGCGGTGGTCGCAACGAACAGATCGCGCTGCGGGCCGCCTGTTCCTGCGTTTCCCGTCTCGGATCCCGGCGTCGGCCCTCGTCGACGTGCGCAAGCTTCTCGGGGTTCAACCTCCATCAACACCACCTTCCCTACTGCGCATGCCTCTCATGTTTCTTCAATTCTCTACAGGTTTTACGGGATTAGCAGGACGCTGCACCAATCACCACCCTCGCCAAGATGCCGTTAAACCCGCCCGCCTCCCGCGTCTGCATGGAAACTTTGTGCCGGCAGGGGGCGCAGTCTTAGACGCCTACCGGCCGCACAAAGGGGACGCTAGGATCAGTGGTTTCTGGGAGGTGTAGTCGGTGCGGCCCTCCGAGTAGGCATCCTTGGCGCGATGACATTCTTTTGTACTTTGGGGCGGTGGGCAGGCCCGGGCGTCTCCAAGGCAACCAAGGGCGGAGAGCGAGCTCCTCACTGACCGAGAAGGGATAGAGAGATGCAGAGACATTGCCTGGTCGTGCGCCATCCTCATAGTCCTTCCTATATCTGAGCCTATCGTGGCAGTCACTCTGTCAGTTCATATAGTTGACTTGGGGCCAGGGAGAGACACAAGGCAGAGTCAGAAGCCCAGAGCCTGTCAGGGCAAAGAGAGATGTGAAGAGAGAGACTCAGAGGTTGCGTGAACTGAGGCAAGTAGAGACAGATCCAACGTCTGTGGTGGGAGAAAATAAGGGTAGATAGAGATGGGGGGTGAGACAAAGAGACTTGGGGCAGAGAAACAGGCTCAGGGGCAAGGACAGATGCAGACACCAGGGCGGAGTCAGAAACCCAGAGCCAGTGAAGCAGAGAGAGGTGTGAGGGAGAGACAGGGAAAGTAAGTGAACAAGACATAGAGATCAAGAAACACAGAGACACAGGTTGAAGAGCATGCCAATGAGACAAATTTAAATTCTCAGAGACCTAGTATGATAAGAAACCAAAGGATCAGAGTCATGGTTGGAGAGGTAGATGTACCAAAGAGCGAGATGGAGGTCAAGTTAGATAGATCAAGAAGGAATGAAGAAGAGAGGAGACAGAGACTAAGAGGAGGGAGGATGAATCCACAAAGGCAGAGGTGCATGAGATTCAAGGGGCAGCCAGGGGTACAGAGCGGACAGGAGAAAGGGGCAAAATTAGAAGTGCAGTCAGATGGGTTGAGACTTTTCAAAGATTTCAGAAAAAGATGGCAGACGAGAGATGGGGAGAGTCAGAGGGAGACTTGATGTCAGTTTGGCTCTGAGTCAAGTGACCCTTCGTACAACAGAACGAAACACTGCTTGGTTGTGCGCCATCCTCACAGTCCTTCCTATATCTGAGCCTATCGTGGCAGTCACTCTGTCAGTTCATATAGTCGAGGGCCTTCCCCTTTTTCGCTGACCCTGCGCTCTGCCAAGCATGATATCCTTCTCCAAGGAATGATCCTTTCTGACAACATGACCAAAGTTGTTGTTAGGTGCCGTCGAGTCACTTCTGACTCATAGCGACCCCATGCACAGCAGAACGATATACCGCC
>NW_006922281.1:3217-21270 GCF_000298275.1 Orycteropus afer afer | reverse complement strand
CTCAAAAGCATCAACTCTTCTTCGGTCTTCCTTATTCATTGTCCAGCTCTCACATGCATACGAGGTGATTGGAAATATCATGGCCTGTGTCAGGCGCACCTTAGTCTTCAAAGAGACTTCTTTCTCTTCAGCACTTTAAAGAATTCTTTAGCAGCAGATTTACCCAGTATAATACATTGTCTGATTTCGTGACTGCTGCTTCCATGGGTGTTGATTGTGGATCCAAGTAATGTGAAATCTTTGACAATTTCAATCTTTTCTCTATTTATTGTGATGTTATTAGTCCAGTTGTGAGGATTTTTGTTTTCTTTATGGTGAAGTGTAATTCATACTGCAGACTGTAGTCTTTAGTCTTCATCAGTAAATGCTGCAAGTCATCTTCACTTTGAGCAAGCAAAGTTGTGTTGTCTGCATATCACATGTTAATGAGTCTTCCTCCAATCCTGATGCTGTGTTTGTCTTCATATAGTTCAGCTTCTTGGATTATTTGCTCAGTGTACAGATTGAATAAGTATGGTGAGAGGATATAACCTTGACACACACCCTTCCTGATTCTAAGCCATGCAGTATCCCCTTGTTCTGTTTGAATGACAGCCTCTTGGTCTACGTACAAGTTCCTCATGAGCACAATGAACTGTTCTGGAATTCCCATTCTTCTCAATGTTATCCATAATTTGTTCTGATCCACAGTTGAATGCTTTAGCATAGTCAATAAAACACAAGTAAACATCTTTCTGGTATTCTTTGCTTTCAGCCAAGATCCATCTAACATCAGCAATATCCCTCATTCTTCATCCTCTTGAATCCAGCTTGCATTTTTGGAAGTTCCCCGTCAATATACTTGTGGTAGTTAAGTTTGTGTGTCAACTTGGCTGGGCCTGGTTGAGTGGCTGGGCAGCTGGATGTAGTATTCCCCATGATGAGACTGGTGATCAACTCCATGGTGGAATCTACTGTGAGTAGGTGAATAGTTGCCTTAGGGATGTGGTCTGCTTCCTGTATATAAGGAGAAGGCTTGGGGAATGGTCTCTAGCTTATGGCACACTTGAACCCTGCATGTTACCGTGTCACTGTTCAGCAGCCTGCCGTGCTCTGCAGACCTTGGACTTTCAATGGACTTGAATTAACGGCCTGCCATGTGGCTTGGTAACATCGGGACTGTGCTTTTTTACTTGTCAAACTTGGGCTTGTCAGTCTCAGCACCCAGCAGCCGTCTGAGTGAAGAAAAGCCTCCAGCTTCAGTGGGCTGGGATCAGGAGGCAGAACTGAACCCAAGGTTGGGGGGCTTTCACCCAGCCCCTAGAGCCTGGCACTCTGAACTCAGACTTAAAGCCTCCAAACTGTGAGAGAGTAAACTCCTGTTTGTTCAAGCCATCTCATTTGTAGTATTTTCTGTTAGAGTGGCACAGAGGTAACCAAAACAATACTGTTGCAACCGTTTTTAAATTATCTTCAGCAAAGTTTTACTTGCATATGATGTTAATGATATTGTTTGATAGCTTCTACATTCTGTTGGGTCACCTCTCTTTGGAATGGGTGCAAATATGGATCTCTTCCAGTCATTTGGCCAGGTAGCTGTCTTCTAAATTTCATGGCATAGACGATAAGTGCCTCCAGCATGGCATTCATTTCTTGAAACATCTCAATGAGTATTCCATCAATTCCTGGAACCTTGTTTTCTGTCAATTCCTACAGTGAGAATAAACGCAAGAATAAGGAAAAAAGATGAATGGGAGCCCTCACCAAGTTCGCTAGCATTTGTCTACCAAGCTTGCCTCAGGTCATCTGACTACCTAAGCAAAGTAATTCTTTTTTTTTTTTTTTTTTGGGGGGTCCTGTCATTTATTTTTGTCTACTAATTCATTCATTCACGCATAAACATAGATTCATCAACATTCACTAAGTATTTTTTCCCATTAAGTGTAAGTTATTAAATGTAGTTCATGTAAACTAGGGGTTTATAGCAGGGAAAACAGATACATAAACAAATATATTCAGTAAGGAATTACTTAAAAAAAAAATGTTGTCTACCCTCTGGTTAGTGATGTACCGCCCTTTCCCCTCCCATCCCTGGTAGCCTTCAAAGAATGATTCTTTCTGTACATCAACTTGTTTGTGACCTTTTATATGTGTGGTCTCATACAGTATTTGTCCTTTTGTGATTTACTAATTTCACTCAGAATAATGTTCTCTAGGTTCATCCACGTTATAAGGAGCTTCACAGATTTATTATTATTTAACATTATGTAGTATTCCACTATGTGTACTATACATACATACAGTATTCAAATGACCACATTTTACCAGGGACTTGGATAACAATGTAGAAGGTTTTAAGCAAAGTAATTCTATTTTACTAAATTGCTTTTGATCAGCCTAGACGCTGTGCTAACTTGTAAAAGATTGGTATGTTGCAAATGCTTTCCGTCCAATAGAAAAAAGAACTCCCAAAGTTTATGGTTGTGTCATCTATTATTACCCACTTTTCTAACCCATTTTGCACTTTTAATTCGGTGTCCTTTCTTTCACCCTCTCTATATTTCATTCTTTCCCTTCTTCTTGAAGCCACCTAAATAATTTTGCTGGTTCTCACTGAGGTAAATAAAATCTTTGACAAGTATACAATGCGGATTTGTACGAGAATCATGTCTTCAACTTTTGTGAAAATTATATTTTGACAGTCTGAAGGGAATTTGTTTTATGGGATGGCAGAGAGACAAGGAGAAAAATAAACTGAGGCAGAACAAGGAAAGGCAGGGAGGATAATGGAAAGAAGACCGAGAGAAAACCAGTCACAGGCAGAAGCAGCCTCGGGCGCCCTCGCCCGGACCCTGTGCACAGCGGACACGCTACCGAACTTCATTTCCCCGAAGTCCTCGGGGCGCCGGCAGCAGGGCCCTGTGTGCTGTCTGGGGCGGGCTCAATACAGCCTCCAGCAAGTCAGGTCGTCGCCTGGTAACCGTGGCCCACCTCCCTGCTGCCCCCGTCGACAAGATGGAGATTGAGCTCGGCCGCCTCCAGAAAGCGGCGCTATGAGGCAGGAGACGGAGAAAGGCCGCTACTTCCCTGGCTCAGCTGAAGCATGCGGCCCAGAGCGTTGCCTGTAGGTAAGACAACCGTCGGCCGCGCGGAAGACTGGGCTCCAGGAACGGGAGCTACAGTGCCCTCTCTCTCGACTCCAGGCAGGGGAGGGCAACGGAATGAGGCCACTGCGCGCGCAGCCCGCGACGCACACAGGTGGGCCAATCTGAGCCTTCGGCGGCCCCCTGGGAAATGTGGTCCTGCGGGGCGCAACGCCAGCCCTACCAGTTCGTCCTGTAGGACATGCTGACTCTATTCCCGTTCTTTCCTAGGTGGAAGGGCTTTTCAAAGCTCACGACACTGCGAATCCAGGATGCAGTGTTGTCCCCCTCCTTTCCGGCCCTACCGTGCCCTTCAGAGCGCGTGTGTGCGCCTTCCGGCCGTCCTTCGGGCGTCTGGGAAATGTAGTCCCGAGGGGTGAGCCCCATTTTCCACCCAGACATTGGGCGGCGAACCTTCCGGTGGCAACGGGCTTGGGGGTACCTCCCTAGAGATGGAGCCTGCGAGCGCATGGGGGATGGCTGAGTGAAGGACTGAATGAGTGAATTAACTTAAGTTGTGGGTGAGCAGGGGAAGGCGTCGATGGGAGAGGGATGGATGGCCGTGTGAGTGCTCTGAACACGGGTCGGCCTCCTGGCAGGAGTCTTCCCTAAGATCATTCGCGTTTCCATGCGTCCTGGGGTGGAGAGCTCTGTGGGCTGTGCTATGCTGTACTGGGTGGCCTTATCTTAAATCGGGTGAGTTGTAGGTCCCTGAAGATTCTCGTTCTAGTCACTATAGTCACAGATTGTCGTGTTCGTACTTTTCACAAGCGCTCGTTTTTAAAGTTACATTTTTTTGATCAGGTGCTATGTTCACTTGGTTGAAACTACAAAAGGAACAAGGTGAGAAGCTTGCCTCCCATTGCTGTACTTCATCTGACAATTATTCAGCAAGTGGTTCTGGGTGCCTGGTATTTGCCAGCCACTGGCACAACAGAGTGGTTGGCAGCCCCACCTTCTGCCCGCAGGCAGCATGTGACAGCCAAACAGAAGAATACTGGTGTGGGGAAGCTGACCATGTTCATCTGAGCAGAGACTTGTGGAAGGTGAGGTCAAAAGCCACTCAGATGGTAGGGGAGAAAGCTCAGCTAGGCTAAAGGTTGAGCAAAGGCCGGAGTGAGGAGTGTCCTTGCTTTGCGAGAGGGATGTGGCCAGGACTGAGCCAGGGAGAGAGGCTTCCAGGGCAGTGAGGCAGCTGATGAGGACCTTGGCTTTTACGTGGAGAGAGGTGGGAGGCATGGGGAGAGGGGGGGCTCCAAGCAGACTCTGGACAGGATCTGACTTGGGTTTTATTGAATCACGCTACTACTGGATGCTCCACAGTGGTAGTTCCCTTCTGTATCTGTAGTTCTGAACAAACTTGCCACCAACTTAGCGACATAAAACAATACAAATTAATTATCTTACAGTTCCGGGGGTCAGAAGTCCAAAATGGGTCTTTAGGGACTGAAATCAAGGTGTTGACAGGGCTTTTTTCCTTTTGGAGGCTCTAGGGGAGAATCCACTCCCTTGCCTTTTCTGGCTTTGAGAAGTCACCTAGAAGGCTATGTTGGGTAAAGTAGAGGATCAGTGAAAAAGGGGAAGACTCTGAATGACACGTACTGACACAACGGCTGTGATGATGGGCTCAAACATGGCAACGGTTGTGAGGATGGTGCAAGACCAGGCAGTGTCTTGCTGTGTATAGGGTTACTCTGAGTCGAAACCAACTTGACGATACTTAACAAAAACAACAGAGGACACTTGCATTCCTTGGCCCATGGCGGCCTTTCTCCATCTTCAAAGCCAGCAATGAGTGGTTGGGTCTCATGATGCCATCTTTCTGGCTCTGACTCATCTACTTCCCGCTTCCACTTTTAAAGACCCTTGTGATGACACTGGGCCCACACGGCTAATCCATGATCTCATATCAGATCTTCTGATTAACAATCATAGTTTCATCTGCAGCCCTAATTCCCCCAATTCCCCCCGCCCTTACAAGGTAAGTCTTAGGTTCCTGGGATTAGGGTGTAGACATCTTTGATGACCATAAAGTTTCTTTTCTTTTAGCTAATTTTTTCTTTTCTTTTTTTTCTTGAACTGTGATTTGGGTGAAAGTTCACTGAGCAGATTAGTTTTCCTTTCAACGATTTATACATTTTTTTTGTTTCATGACATTAGTTGCAACCTCCTCAATGTAACAGCACTCTTCCCACTTCCTCCTTGGGTTCCTTGTTTCCTTTTGTCCTTTTTTCCTGCCTTCTGAGCTGCTTTGTTTTTAAGCACACAAAGATTTTCTGCCAACCACACCTTTCTTGGGGCTCTGAAAGGTGGCTCCCTCCATCCTTCAGCAGATGCATTGCTAAGGAGCAGGTGGGCAGGTGCTCTAGTGTTTGAATGAGAGACAAAGGCACTGCAGAACATTCTGCTTTGTATAAATTGTCTCCTGGTTCTGGAGAAGCCCCAGCTCTGTGGCACTAAGTTCTTGTATTGGTGGTTCACAAACTCCTCCTTTTCTCTGAGGAGGGAGGAGTGGCTAAAGGCCCCTTGACTAGGGAGGAGGACTTTCATGCATGCTCTTGCCCTCAGTTACAGGGCCGATGCTTCATGTACCACCTCTCCTCAAAGCAGTGTGAAGTGCCTCTTCTGAGACTGGGGGAGCCCTTTCTTCTTGGCTTCATCACACCCTCTTTTACTAATGAAAAAAGAAGGGAATTCTGTCATTCTCACTTCTCTGCACTCATCTATTTTCTTTGAGTCCTTCAGGCAGACTTCCTGTCTAGAGACCATATCTAAAGTCAGCATGTCCCCCCGAGTTTTGTGGCTGTGGTGGTCCTTGAGATCTGCCCAGACCCTTGTGGACTCAAGTAGTTGGGGGGCATTTTCATGGATGCCAAGGGGGCAGTAGGCTGGAGTGGTAGATCCTCTCCAGGATCTTCTGTTTGTCTGTGGAATGAGGCTAACTAAGGAAGCCTCTCATTTGCACTGTGCTGAGGGTGAAGTTAAACTGTGTCTGTAAGCTGCTTATGGAGCCCTGGTGGTGCAGTGGTTAAGGCATTTGTCTGCTAACTAAAATTTCGGTGGTCCAAATCCATGAGCTCCATGGGAGACAGATGAGGCAGTCTGGTTCCATAAAGATTTACAGCCTTGGAAACCCTCAGGGGCAGTTCTGTTCTCTCCTATAGGGATGTGAGTGAAAATCTACTTGATGGTAGTGGGTTTTGCCTTGGTAAAGTGCCTGGTCCTTCACAGGTATATAGGAATTGTGAGCCATGGTTGTCATCATTCAGACACTTACTCCTTCGGCCCCTCCAGGAGCCGAGTCACAGCCAGCGTCTGTTAGAATGTGTTTGGCTACAAGTAAGACAGTCTAACAGCAGCCTGAATAACACTTGCTGTTTTTGTTTTCTATTGCTGCTGTAACCAATTGCCTCAAATTTCTTGGCTTAAAACAACACAAATTTGTAATGTTAACAGTTCTGGAGGTCAGAAGTCCACTGGGTTGGCAGGGCAGCTTTTTTCTGGAGGCTCTAGGGAGAATCCATTCTGTTGCCTTTTCCAGCTTCCAGAGGCCTCTTGCATTCCTTAGGCTTGTAGCCTCTTCCTCATGTTATTTCATCCCCTTACTTCAGTCCTTACATCTCTTCTGACTCTGACTCTCCTGCCTTCCTCTTAGAAGGACCCTTGTGGTTATACAAGGAGCTCTGGTGGCACAGTGGATAAAGCATTTGGCAGGTAACCAGAAGGTTGGTGGTTCAAACCCACCAGCCGCTCTGTGGGAGAAACTTGAGTCAGACTGCTTCTGTAAAGATTTACAGCCTTGGAAACACTATAGAGCAGTGCTCCTCTGTGCTATAGGGTCACAATGAGTTGGAATTGACTTGGTGGCAGTGGATTTGTGGTTTTATTGGGGCTATCCAGATAATCCAGGATATTTTCCCCATCTTAAGAACTTTAACCATAGCTACAAAGGCACTTCTGTCATGTAAGTTTCAGGACATCTCGGGGAGCCATTATTTAGTGTACCATACCATCTGACATCCGTGGGCAAGAAACATGGAGGTGGCTAGCTCATCTGCTCACCAGTGTCTGAGAGGTGGATCAGGGTGTAAAAATGGCATCATGGCGTCATCTGGCCACCTCTGACTCCACAAGTCAGGAGGGAGGATCAAGATCATCATCCAGAGTCCAAGGCTGATTCCTATGAGGCGGAGGTCAGACATGCTGCCACCCTCCAAACCTCTTTACCAATTCTGTTTTTTCTCCTCCCACTCTTTTTAGCAATTCTGACACTAACTGTCCCTCCCACGGTACTCTACTTTTCTGCTGGGTTTCATATCCGTTGCAGCGGCCACACAGAGCTCATAGACAGTACTCATGATTATGGGATTTGTTAGGAAGTAACAAGTTACAATTCAGGATCTGAAATAACTCAGGATACAGTTCTTTGATCAAGGCAGCCTCTTCTCAGCCATGCTGCAGGCATGCTTCTCTCTGGCCTCATCCTCTTGGCCCGGCAGCCCCTTGGCCTCTCCCCTGCTTGGGCAAGTGTACCAAGCTCTTTTAGCTATGCTGATAGGTACCCAGAGAGGCACCCTACTCCGCCAGCCAGGCTTCTGCTCAGAGGTACTCAGCCTCCTCGCTCCATAGGCAGGAAGCCCCTTGTTCCGTCTCCTGGTTCTGTTGCTTCTGCTGTTGCTTTTTCTTTGCTGCTGCTTCTGGCCATCTCTGGTGTCACAGCTCTCAGTCTCCTGGGTCGAGGAAGTTCACAGCAGGGATCCTGGGTCCAAAAGATGCACGGTCTACTCTCGGTTCATCTGGGCAGAGCTGCGGCCCGCCACTATGAATGGTGCTCGGAGGAAGCTGTGGCCTGAGTGCGTGCCTGCTGGCGCCCCAGCTCCGTCGCAGCATTATGGCACTCGCCAGCCACGTGGGCCTTGGGGACTTGGCTGAGGTGGATGTTGCCTGCCTGCTGCAGGCCCACGGGGAGCCCCCACCCCACAGTGGGCCCCAGGATGCAGAGGATGGGGATGCTGGCTGCTCTGGGCCAGCATCATCATTCTTGATGGTAGTGATATCCCCTCTTCCTGCTTTGGGAGGGCTCATTTGAAGTCTAGAGGGTGGCAAAACTGACCAATCCCCATGTTAGGGTTCCATACACCTTATTTGCATGGTCCCTCCCACATAAGGGTGCCATGGACCGTTTCTACATTATTAGCAAGCTTTGTGATCCCTTGGTGGGCCACAAGCACCTAACGTTTGCATAGTCCATTTGGTGAGACTTCCAAAGACTGTGGCTAGAAGGCTCACACCAAGAAATTCACTGCACCGCACAGGGTCTGCCGACTCTTGGCTTTCATGTGTGGTTGGGAGATGGTCCTGTAGCCCTGTTGCTGGGGTAAGAGAGTACAGTCTCCCAGCAGACTTTTCTTTTGGTCTTACCCACCAAAACTGAGTCACATGTTTTTTCAGCCCTAAAGGAGCCTGGGAGGTGGGTATGCAGTGGCTCCAGTGATGGAGAGAGAAGGGGCTGTGCGTGCTGCTGGGTGAAGGTTGGGCAGGGGTTGGGACGCTTCTGTGTTCACACCTTAATGCCCATGTATTCCCCCCTTACAGGCAGAGGCAGGTGTGGCCGGAGAGGGCAAGAAGCTGCCATTGTGGGGACGGCGGTAGCTGCGTGGACAGATAGGGGGTAGGGAGCTCATTGCATTGCATGGCTCGGGGAGGTGGGATGAAGACAGCCACCTCACCGGCAGCCCCCCACCTGCAGGTGTCGGGGAAGGGCCCCCTTGGCAGGATTGGCATCCGCCGCAGCACCAAGCGGGACCGGAAGTCCATCACCCTGCACGTGAAGTTGGAGGTACTACGGAGGTTCGAGGAGGGTGAGAAGCTGACACAGATCGCCAGGGCACTGGGGCTGGCCACTTCCACTGTGGCCTCAATCCGTGTCAACAAGGACAAGATCCGGGCCAATTCACAGGCAGCCACACCCGTCAGCGCCACTCAGCTAACCCGCTGCCGGAGCGTGGTGATGGGCCACATGGAGCGCCTGCTGAGCCTGTGGATCGAGGAGCAGAAGCGCCAGAACCTCCCCGTCAGCACGCTGCTCATCCAGGACAAGGCGCGCCGACTCTTTGTGGAGCTGCAGCGTGAGCAGGGCGAGGGCGCCCAGACTGAGACCTTTGGGGCCAGCAATGGCTGGTTCGCCCGCTTCAAGGCACGCCACAATGTCTTGCTGACAGATGAGCCTGCTGTGGCTGACACCCAGGCTGCTGCCCGGTACCCTGCGGTGCTGCGTGGCATCCTGGATGAGGGACTGTATTCGCCACGACAGGTCTTCAACGTAGACGAGACGGGCCTGTTCTGGAAGCGGCTGCCGGAGCGCACACTGCTGGCGCTGGATCCGGTAGCTGGGCCAGGGCCCAAGGCCTCTAAGGACCATCTCACTCTGCTTCTCGGTGGTAATGCAGCTGGTGATTTCAAGCTGAAGCCTCTGTTGGTGTACCCATCAGAGAACCCACGTGCCCTCAAGGGCTGCTCCAAGGCCAGCCTGCCAGTCGTCTGGCGCTCCAACCGCAATGACTGGCTGACGCCCAGCATCTTCCAGGAGTGGTTTACTGGCTGCTTCTGTCCGGCCATCGAGAGCTACTGTACCCAGCATGGCCTTCCGCATCGGGCCCTGCTGCTCCTTGACGGTGCACCCTGCCATCCTGCCCACCTGGACAGCCTCTCAGCCCACGTGCGTGTCGAGTTCCTGCCCAAGAATACCTCAGCCCTAATCCAGCCCATGAACCAGGGTATCATTGCTGCCTTCAAAGCCCACTACCTGCGGCGCACACTCAGCCAGCTGGTGCAGGAGACAGCTGGTGAGGACCGGCCCTCTGTACGAGAGTTCTGGCGCAGCTATACCGTCATGACTGCCGTGGACAATATTGCTGAGGCCTGGGCAGAGCTGCGGCCCGCCACTATGAATGGTGCTTGGAGGAAGCTGTGGCCTGAGTGCGTGCCTGCTGGCGCCCCTGAGCCTGACGCTGTGCCCCGGCTCCGTCGCAGCATCATGGCACTCGCCAGCCACGTGGGCCTTGGGGACTTGGCTGAGGCTGATGTTGCCTGCCTGCTGCAGGCCCACGGGGAGCCCCCGCCCCACAGTGGGCCCCAGGAGGCAGAGGATGGGGATGCTGGCTGCTCTGGGCCACCTTGGGAGGAAGGGAAAGGCCTGGCCTCCAAGGGACCAGGGCAGGAGCTCACAGAGGTCAGGAAGGGTACAGAGACTGAAGAAGCAGGCATGGGCAGGCTGAGCCCCGAGCACCTGTCCCAGGCCCTGTCCCACTTTGCTACTGGTCTGCAGGTCCTTGTAGACAATGACCCCAACAGAGAGCGCAGCCTGCGGGTGTCTCGGGGTGTCCACAGGGCCCTTGCCCGTCTCCGGGAGCTGCATCGAGACAGAAGGCGGCAGGCTCAGGGGGCTTCAATGGCAAGGGAGTTGACTGGAGGCCTATCCTGCTTGCCTCAGGAGAGGCCCCTGGAGGACATGCAAGTATCTAAGGCCACAGGCCCAGGAGGCCGTGCTGTGGCTGCTCTACCCGTCTTCTCTGTGGAGTCTGGGTTTGGCTCTGACCTCAGATGAGTTTCATGCAGTGATCGTGTTTCTGGAAGGCAGGTGTTGCCTTTTCCCCACCCTCAGTTCTCACAGCTCATGCCTCGTGGCCTTTCTACAGCAGTTCATGCAGTGCTGCTAGCTTGGAGGAGCAGGAGAACGGTCTCCCTGTTGGTGGGTGAACTGTGTGGCCAGGGATTCCCACTGTGACAGAGAAGCAACCCTGCCAGTGATAGTTGCCCAGTACAGCCTCACCAGGACAGCCTCCTTGGTGGTGGTGAAGGGGGCAAGGCTGAGACTAGACTCTCCTTTTTTCCCAGCATCCCACTCTTTTCTCTATTGTGGTTCTTCCCAGTGTTTAGAGGAGAGTTCCTTCACTCACCACTCCCTGCTCACCTCCCATACCATCTTTATCATCCTTTGTTGTGTTCTCTTGTCTGGGCAAGGTGTCTGGTGCCCTTCTTGTGCCTGAATCTGTGGGCACGTGTTGGCCCTTGTTCTTACCCCGCTGTGGCCTTTGATAAGAGCATTGCTTCCTGGGTTTGGAGATGTGCTCTTCACCAGGCTTCTGTGACAGCTGACTTAGTTTCTCTCCAGCTTCTGCAGCTGAGTCTTCTACAACTCTGAGGGTCTCACAGGCAGGGTCTGGCACTCTGAGAAATCCCATCTACTCGTGAGGGCTCAGTGGCTACCTCAGGGTTGGTTTCCAGCTCACTGGCTGCAGCATAGCCTCTCTGAGCTCTAGACCCACAGCTCTTTCTCCAGTGGACAGGCCCTACCCTACCCTACTGACAGCCTTATCATCTCCTCTCATTCCAGCCTGGTCTCCTGTCACCCAGACTGTAACAACAGGCACCCCCAGGTGTCCACCCAATCCTACAGACATACCATGCTGGCCACCAAAGCACAGATATCAACAAGGGAAGATGTTTGTTCTGTGCACCAGCTCAAGTTGAGCCACAGATGGTGGGACAGAATGACAAGGCCCCATGAACCCCTTTCATCACAGGCACCTGTGCATGTGTTTGCCTGTGAGCCAAGAAATAAAGATGAATGGATTTCTGCCACATCCTTCTTGGCTAATGACTGCATTGATGGGACCTGCTGGCAACATGTCACAGTGGCTAGGGGCTAGAGAGGGGAGACTTGAGGGCTCAGCCTTGTGGGGGCTCAGATGAGGCCCCTTGCATACTCCCATGGAGGAGAAGAGTAGAAGTGGTGGGCCTGTTCTTAGGATCCTGGTGATTGGGCTGATTCATGGCACAAATCACGAACACTCCTGATGCAGTAGGTGTTGGGGAGAGCAGGCTGGGTGAGACTGGCTTTAGGCATCAGCAGTCCAGAGGCTATGATTGCTGTGATAGGGCTATGCTGGGGATTTACAACTTACTGGGGAGACGGCAAAGCAGCAGTCTTCAGGTTACTGACAACCAGAAAACCAGTCATTTCAGAATAACGTGTCAGAGGGGATTGTCAGGATAGAGTTGGGCGCAGCAGGCCTGAGGAAGGAATAATGGACCTGGAGTGGCCCACAGCTGGTGAGCACGTCCCAGAAGCTGGAGAGAGACAGGCGAGCAGGCTGGGGACAGTGGGGCTAAGTACGAACTGATGGTAGAGACAGGCCGGGAAATGAGCCAAGTCAGAAGAGTCGGAGGAGGAGGGGAGAGAGCTGCCAGCCCAGCGCGGGGACAAGACCCCATGGCACGCAGCGGTGTGTGGACCTGTCTGGCTCCAGAGCCCGTTTCCACGAAGCCAAGAACCGCGCCTGGGCCCCTACGAGGGCCGAGTGGACCAACTTACGCACGTTCCTTTGGGAATTACACTTCCTGGTAGCCCTTGCGGTCGACCCCTGCCCAGAGCGCAGGTGCCAGCTGCCTCCTACGAGGCATCTATGTACCATCTGCAACCCTGCGGTTTGGGTCTCCGACGCTACCATGGACTACGTTACCCAGAGGGTCCCGCGGGGAGCGCATGCTCTCAGCTTCCGGACCCCCGCGAACAGTTGCCATAGAGACACTCCAGCGCCTGACCACTCTCGTCCCGCACAACTTCGCGCGCAAAAGTGGAACGATGGATGGAGGGGTCGCATGTGAGAGGTCGGAAGAGAGAGACAGAGAGAGAGAGAGAGAAAGAGAGAGGGAGAGAGAACGGCTAAAACGCCGGAAGTAGCGCGCTGAGCAGCCGGAAGCTCCCCTTCCTTGGGATGCAGAGTTGCCCGGTCTTCGTTCTCTTCGCGCAGGGGCCCGTCACGCGACTCCCGGAGGTGGTGAGTCCGCGCGCAGGAAGGCCAGAGGTAACGGGAAAACCCGGGGTAGGGTGTGAGGTCAGCAGGCAGGGGAGAAGCACCACTCGTCTCCCCAGGAACCCGGGGGGCGAGTTCTCCGCAAAGGGAGTCGCGGAGGCCGCTGGGATATGGAGTTCGGCGCTGGGGTGGGGGTGGGGGTGGGTCCTACCCCGGAAGTGGTTCCTGCTGTCCGGCTGTGCTGATGAGGAGAGGTCTTCACATCTTTTCTGCGGGTGTCTGCGGGGGAACGGTGCCCGTTCGGGCGTCGACTAAGATGCCTTGGATATGGTTCTTGGTGAGAAGGGATGATCTTTCATCGTAAGTGTCCTCTTTGTGAAATCTCTAGCCTGAGAAAAACGAAAAGGCAAAAGGTCTGGAGTACTGTGCTGGGAATTAGGTGATAGGCAATAATGCAGTTGGGATAATAAATCAGAACTTAGTGCATAGTGATATTCATTACCTTGTTATTAACATCCACAATTAGAGGAATTACTATTAATTAAATGCTCTCTGTGTGCTAGATACAGTTCCTAGCACTTCATGTGTAATTAATACATTTGATTCACACCACTGGTCTCTGAGGTAGATCGTATTATTATCTCCATTTTATATGTGATGAAGCATTTTACCAAAGGTTATACAACTAATAAAGTTCAAACAAGCAGTATGGCTTCAGAATGGCTTTTAACCACTTCGTTTTACTGAGAAAAATTGGGAACAACCCAAATATCCAACGAATGTAAAATTTATGCATTCCATAGAATTTCTAAATATAATGTTGCATGGTGTCTTAATTATCTAGTGCCGCTATAACAGAAATGCCACAAGTGGGTGGCTTTAACAAACATACATGGATTCTCTCACAGTTTAATAGGCTAGAAGTCTGAATGCAGGATGCTCTCTCTAGGGGGAGGCTTTCTCTCTCTGTATCCTGGGTCTGGGGAAAAGTCTTGTCTCCCTTCAGCATCTGTGGGCCTAGTGGAATACTAAAGAACAACGTAGAATCTGCAAAACATTGCATAACATGGATAAACTTGGAGGATATTATGCTGAATGAAATAAGTCAATCACAGAAGGATAAATATTGTATTAGTCTACTATTGTGAAAAGTCAAGGAAAGTTTTATATATGGAAGGAAACTTTCTTTGTTGGTTACCAAGGGTGGGAGGAGAGGGGAGGGAACACTGTTAGATAGGTAGAGATAAGTATTGATTTGGGTAAAGGGAAGGGCAATGCAGCAAATGTGAGTGATCAATGTAGCACTGAGGAAGAGGAAGACAGAGAGGTGCATGAGACGTACAGACAACAAAGATGAACCCTTTTGCACGTACGGTACTGCGTTGTCACTGAAGGCAGACATGGATGTACAGGTGGATAGATGGGTGGACAGGCTGAACTCTTAGGTATGAAGGGGGTAGTGTGCCCAAGACCATGTATAGGCTTGGCAGACGATGTTTCTACAAGTGTATTGGTATGCTTTGTAAGAATTCCCAGGTATATAGTAGAGCTGACAAGGGGCAAGGTTGTGGTGACTTCTTGGCCACAGCCAGCTACTCGGAGGGAGTGAGTAGTTGGACCTGTGGGCTCAGGACCATGGTCTTAGGGGACATCAAGCTCAATTGGTATAACATACTACACAGAAACATTGTTCCACATCCTACTGTGGTGAGTAGCGACCGGGATCTTTAAAGCTTGCAAGCTGCCATGTATATGCAATGATGGGTCTCTCATCCAGAGCAAAGAAGAATGAAGAAAATCAAAGACACATGGAAACAATTAGTCCAAGGGACTGGTAGACCATGCAATCCCAGCCTATACAACCATAAACCAGAAGAACTAGATGGTGCCCAGCTACCACTTTCAACCACTCAGAGGGGGGGGATCTGTTTAGGAGATCCTGGATAGAGTGGGAGAACCATGTGGAACAAAACTCAGACTTATAAAATAGAAGACTATGTTTGCTGGTCTGATAAAGCCCCTGAAACTATGGTCCCTAGCTTTCCTTCAGGTCTGGAATAGAATTCACTCCTGTGGCTTCCAGCCAAAGAAAAGATTGGCATCTGGGCTGAACATTTACATCAGGTAGATACACCTTGGAGAGATCAGTCATGGCAGAACAGCAGGGCAATGTATGCACAGGGAGACTGCTCAGGGGGTAGGAGTGCATGGGAGGGAAGGACACAGGAAAAAGGTAATTATGGGGAGAAGTGTGAAGAGAGCTGTTTACATTGTGGGAAATTGTAGTCAATGTCATGAGACAAAACATATTTGAACTGCTGTATGGAAAATGAATTTGCTCTGTAAACTTTCACCCAAATCACAATAAAGTTAAAAAAAAAAATCACATGGACAAATAAGTTTCAGAGTCTGTTCTGACATCTATCTGGGTCTTTCTTTCCTTTCCTCTCTTTTTAATGACTTTTTGCTTTCTTCATGGATCACGTTCTTGATGTCACAACTCGTCTGCTTTTTGGTCATTGGTGTTCACAGCATCAAATCTCTTCTTCAGATGGTCTCTAAATTCAGTTGGAATATTATCAAAGTCATATTTTGGCGCTTGTGATCTTGTTTTAATTTTTTTCAGTTTCAACTTGAACTTGCACATAAGCAATTGATGGTGTGTTCCACAGTCAGCTCCTGACCTTATTTTGGCTGAAGATATTGAGGTTTTTCATCGCCTCTTTCCACAGATGTAGTTGATCTGATTCCTGTGTATTTGATCTGGTGAGGTCCATATGTATTGCCACCATTTATGTTGTTGAAAAAAGGTATCTGCAATGAATAAGTCGTTGGTCTTTAAAAGTTTTATCATGCAATCCAGCGTCATTTCCATCACCAAGGCCCTATTTTTCAACTATCTATGATTCTTCTTTGTTTCCAGCTTTTGTATTCCAATTACAAGTAATCATCAATACATCTTGATTGCACGGTCAGTTTGGTCAATTTCAGACTGTAGAAGTTTGTAAAAAACCTTCTGTTTTTTCATCTTTGGCTTTAGTGGTGGTGTGAAAATTTGAATAATAGTAGCATTAACTGGTCTGCCTTGTAGGCATATGGATATTTTCCTATCACTGCCAGCATTGTACTTTAGGATGGATCTTGAAACATTATTTGTGATGATGAATATGAAGCCATTCCTCTTCAATTTGTCATGCCTGCCATAGCAGATCATATGAGTGTTTGATTCAAAATGGCCAACAAGTCCATTTCAGCTTACTAATGCCTAGCATATTAATCTGTGTTCCATTGCATTTTTGAAAACTTCCAATTTTCCAACATTCATTCTTCATACATTCCATGTTTCGTTTATTAATGGATGTTTGCAGCTGTTTCTTCTGATTTTGAGTTGTGCCACATCAGCAAATGAAGGTCCCCAAAGCTTTACTCCATCCACGTCATTAAGGTCATCTCTACCCTGAGGAGGCAGCTCTTCCCCAGTCGTATTTTGAGTGCCTTCCTACCTGACGGGCTCACTTTCTGGCACTGTATCAGACAGTGTTTCAGGGCTGTTTGTGAAGTTTTCCAGTATTATATCAGACAGTGTTTAACTGCTATTCATAAGGTTTCCACTGGCCAATTTTTTGAGAAGTGGATGGTCCCTTCCTTCTTCCCAGTCTATCTTAGTCTGGAAGCTCTGCTGAAACCTGGCCACCATGGGTGACCTTGCTGGTATTTGAAATACAAGCGGCATAGGCTCCAGTCTCACAGCAACATGCAAGCCACCATGGAATGACAAAGTGATAGATGAGTAGTGGATTTTACCATTAAAATGCTTCAGTATTGCAACTGGAGGCTTGAATTTTTCCTTCAGTTCTTTCAATTTGAAAAATGCCCAGCATGTTCTTCCCCTCTCAGTTTCCGTCTCCAGTTAATTGCACATACCATCTCAATACCTTCCTTTGTCCTTTTGAGCTTCTGGTTGAAATGTTTTGTTCATCTTTTATCTTGTCATTTCTTCCATTGGCTTTAGCTACTCTCTGTTTAAGAGCAAGTTTCAGTCTCTTCTGACATGCATTTTGGTCTTTTCCTTTCCTGTCTTTTTAATGACATTTTGCTGTCTTCATTTCTAATATCATCCCACAACTCATCTGATCTTTGGTCACTGGTGTTCAATGTGTCAGAGCTAAATGGTGTCTAAATTCATGCCGTATTTTTTGGCTCTTGTGGACTTGTTTTAATTTTCTTCAAGTTACATGTGAACAACTGATGGTTTAATGTTTAATTTTATTTATTTTTATTAAATGCCCATCTGTATTACATGTATTCACTATTTTAAGAAAAGTAATTCAATTTTTAAATAATTGATATTTAAAAATTAACAGTATCAGTTTGTTTAATATGTTAATATATTTTCAAGTATTTAATGTATTGTTATTAAACATTTTTATTTTTATGTCATAAATACTGTGTTTTAATACTATCTTCTTTCTGCAGTGCTCAGGGAGGAACAGTGGTGACAGTGCAGATGAGAATAGTGGGCAGACCTGAGCTGTGCTTTGGAGCCTGAGCTGCCAAGAATGGCTGGTGGGTCAGGCGTGTGATGAGGCAAAGGGAGAATCAAAGGTGACTTCTGGAATTCAGAACACGGTCACCAGAGCCGTCTTCTACCACGTGGAAAACCACAGAGGCACACGTTTGGGAAAATGACCCAAGGATTGAGTCTAGGCATGTTTGATTTGGATGTTTAGAGTCAGATATCTAAGTCTGGACAAGAATGCCCACCTGTGGATGCAACTGATCAGTAGTTTTCCGGGTTCTAACTAAGAATTTGGAGATCATCAGCCTGTACCAAAACCCAAGTCCCCTGCCACTGAGCTGATTCCTACTCATAACAACCCCCACTGGGTTTCCAAAGTTGCAGGTGGTGGATTTGAACTGCTGACCTTCTGGTTAGCAGCCAAATACCTTATCCACTGTGCCACCAGAGCTCCTTCATCAGCCTACAGTGAAAGCCATTATAAACCGAGTAAGATCTCCTACAGACAGAATGTTATATTCATTATAGAAAAATTTCCAGCTGTTCAAGGAGAACCAGGAAACGGTTTGTGGACTGTAATTATTAATAAGGAAC
>NW_006922280.1:1136247-1137951 GCF_000298275.1 Orycteropus afer afer | reverse complement strand
AGTTGTTCTATCTTTCAATGAAAGTGGTGTATTAAAGTCTCTGTGGAGTCAACTATTTGACTTTTCAACTCCTTTAGAGTCTGATTTATGTATTTTGGGGCTTGTTCATTGGGTCCATAGATTTTTATTATGGTTATATCTTCATGTTCAATTGATCCTTTAATCATTATATAATGTTCTTTTTTGTATCATATGGTGGTTTTTGTCTTAAAATCAGTTTGACCAGAAATTATTCTTGCCACTCCTGCTCTCTTACACTTACCATTTGCTTGATATATCCTTTTCCAACCTTTGATTTTTAGTCTATTTTTGTCTTTATCTCTAAAGTGTGTCTCTTGTAGGCAGCATATTGATGGGTTTTGTTTTCTTATGCAATCTGCAACTCTCTGTCTCTTGAGTAGTGCATTTAATCCATTAACATTCAGCACAATTATTGACACATATGAATTTGTTGCTGTCATTTTGTTATGTGTTTTTTCATGGTGCCCCTGGTCTCTTTGTTCCATATTATTTTCTGTGCTGAGCTCATTATGCTTATGAATTGTGTTTTCATTTCCTTTGTTGCTGTTGTTTTAGTATATGATGAATATTTGTGCTTGTCCTCTTTTTTATTGTGATATAAAGGTTTATCATTTTTCTTTGAAGTTATCATATGATTTATAATTTTCTCCCCAACTTTAGAAAAGTTCATTCTATTTTGCCACTCTCTTAACTTCCTCACTATTTAAAAGTTCTGTAACTACACAGTCTTTTCCCTTTTTTTGTGTGTAGTTGTCCTCACTTGCCAATTGATGTCTCTCATTCCTGGTTTACAATCTTGTAAGCTCATTTTACTTTGGATATGTCCATAGCTGTGGTTTCTGGGTTATGTCCTCTTGTGTATTAATGGTCTGTTGTTATTTGCTATTTTTGGTTCTCTGTTCAAAGGACTCCCTTTAGGATGTCTTGTAAGGTTGGTCTGGTTTTAACAAATTCCCTTAGTTTCTGCTTATCTGGAAATCTCCTAATTTCACCATCATATTTGAGGGACAATTTTGCCGGGTATATAATTCTTGGTTAAAAATTTTCCTCTTTTAGGGTTTTATATATACCATCCCATTGCCTTCTCACTTGCATGATTTCTGCTGAGAAATCAGAGCTTATTCTTACTGGCTGTCCTTTGTAAGTAATATTTTGTTTTTCCCGTGGTTCTTTCAGGATTCTGGCTTTGTCTTTGGTTTTGATGAGTTTGATGATGATGTGTATTGGTGATTTTCTTTTGGGGTCTATCCTTTTTTGTGTTCATTGGACTTTCTGAATGGAGATATTCTCATCTTTCATCATATCAGGGAAGTTCTCCTCCAACAAATCTTGGACAATTTCCTCAGTAGTTTTATTTTCCTCTTCCTGTTCTGGAATTCCAATGACATGTAGGTTATATCTTTTGATGGTATCCCACATGAACCTTAGGCTTTCTTCACTTTGTTTTGATTTTTTTTTTTTTTTCTGATTGATCCCTTTCCAAAGAAATATTTAGGTATTGTATTCAATCTCATTAATTCTGTCTTCCATTGCATCAATTCTGCTCCTCTGCCCTTCCGATGTGATATCTATTTCTGACAATTTAGTATTAACCTTCTGGATTTCTAACTGTAGATTTAGAATCATTTCTAATTTTTCATTTATTTTGTCATTATGTTCTTGTATTTTCTTCTAGGGTTTTTT
>NW_006922280.1:1130877-1135657 GCF_000298275.1 Orycteropus afer afer | reverse complement strand
TTAACCATGAGAAGAAAAAATAAACAAAAAATTTGCAATCAGGAACAGGGAAAAGAAAAAAAGCTGAAAACTAGGACTGGGGAGGGGAAAAATAAAGAATAATAGTAAAAAGGACAAAAGTATTAATAATAATAATAGTTTTCAAACAGACAAAAACAAGTAAACTTATAACCAGAAAAAAAGAAAGAGAAAAATTTTTAAAAAAAGAAAAAGAAAAAATATCTGGAGAGGACAGGGCGGGGCACCCAGGCTCCGCCACAGCAAACAGACTGGGATGGAGGTCATGTGGGCCCAGAAGGTGGGTGGGAGTGGGCAATGGCCCCAACTCTGTTCACCAAGCTGGTGTATAAGAGTAACAAGGGGAATGTCGCACCTTTACAGTCATCCAGGTCTGAAGTGTCCTTGGGGTTACTGCCAAGTGGAATCTGTTCTTAAGCCCCTAGAATCAGGAGAGCACTGTCTCTTTAAATATCCAAAATTATCAAGCTGCCTGTAAACATTCAAAATGGCTGCATCCTCCAGACAGGCAAAAGTCCACAGCTCAGCTCGCCATTCTCTTCGCTGCTTCTCCTTTTATTAACCAGCCACCAGAGCAGTCCTCCATGCAGTCCCTGGTTAGCAGGCTGATTTTTAGGTTAATTCTAATGATTTTTAGGTTAGGTTCTACTAAACTCGTCACTCTCTAAGCCGTCTGTGCCATACAGTCAGGATCACTGCCAGACCGAAGCTCCGTATGTCTCCTTTTCTGGTATTTTCATGCAAAATATTCTGCTAGTTGGGGTTTATTCCACTTTCCTTCAAGGCTCAGGAGTCCAGGATTATCTTCTGTGTCTGTGTTAATTGGTTCCCCTTTACTTCGTCGAAGAGAGTCTGTGCAGTTTTTCTCCCTATTCCACCATCTTACCAGAATTCTCAACAACCTTCTTTACTGAAATGGAAAAAAGTAATCACCAACTTTATATGGAAGGGAAAGAGACCTCAATACTGAACTAGAAAAAAAAAATAGGCCTCACACTTTCTGATCTCAATACTTAACATACTGCTACAGTAATCAAAATGGTCTGATACTGGTTCACTGGTCGACATATAGACCAGTGGAATAGAATTGAGAATCTAGACATAAGTCCATTCATCTATGGATAACTGATTATCAACAAATATCATAGTTCATTCAATGGGGGAAGAAATATTCTCTAGGACAAATGGTGCTGGTAAAATTAGATATCCAGTTACAGAAAAATGAAATATGACCCATAACTCACATCATACATAAAAACTAAGTCAAAATGCATCAAATACATAAATGTTTAACCTAAAACTATAACATTCCTAGTGAAAAAAACAAAACAAACAAAAAAAAAAAACATAGGAACTAAACAATGAGACTACTTGAAAGAAAATATATTAGTAAACACAACTATAAATACATGAATGGCAGAACACAAATTGGTTAACTGAGACCTCATACAAATTAAATATTTATGTTAATCAAATAACTTTAATAAACAGGAAAAAGACAACATATAGACTGGGGAAAAATTGGAATGACATAACCAATAAGGGTTTAATCTATAAAATTTATAGAAAACCTCAAAAACTCAATGACAAAAATAAAAGAAAGAAAGAAACCCAATTGAAAATAGGCAAAGGACATGACCAGGCACTTCACCAAAGGGTACATTCAAGCAACCAGCAAATACATGAAAACATGTTCATGATCATTGCCATTAGAGAGACGCAAATCAAAACTGTGATGAGATACTTTCTCACCCCAGTGAAAATGGCAGTGATCAACACACAGACAACAAATATTAGGCCCTTATTCACTGCAGGTGGGATTGTAAAATGGTACAACAATTATGGAAAATGGTCTGATGCTTCCTCAAAGAGGTAGAAATAGAAATAGTCTATGACCTAGCAATCCCACTCTTAGGTATACACCTTAAAGATCTAATAAAAGAGACATAGACAGGTATATGGACACCAATGTTCATTGCAGCATTATTCACAATAGCAAAGGGATGGAAACAACCTAAGTGTTCCACAATGGATGAAAGGATAAGTAAAATGTGGTACATTCATATAATGAAATATTATGCGTTCATAAATAATAATCATGAGTCCCCAAACATCTTATAATGTGGATGAATCTGGAGGACATTATGTAGGATGAAATAAGTCAATCACAAAAGATAAAAATTGAATGATCACACTTTTATAAAAAGACAAGGATAGGTATATATATCAAAAACAAGGTTCAGTACTTGTGACCAGTGATGGGTGTCAGGGAAGAGATACAAACTCTATCTAGTGAGTAGATACTTGTTATTTTTTGGTGATTGGAAAGATAACACTGCACATGGGTGAAGTGTGCATAACTTAACCAAAGCAAATGATGTCACCAAGAAGTACACAAAGAAAAATGATGTTTTGGGTAAATTTTATGACATACAATTTTTCAATAACAGCAATAACCAAAAAATATATATTCAGTATTATACATACATATGTATGCATATATGTGTATATGGCTGTATATAGTGTATATATATATATACTGTGTGTACATGTTTATATTTTAATATATATAATAAAACACAAAGAGGCACAGTTATGGATACTTTTTAGACATAACCAAAAACCTCATAGGATAGATTTTCTGGGTGCAAACTTAGGACCATAGTCTTGTGGGACAACTTGGTCAATTGTTATAATATAGTTCATAAAGTTTACATTCTATGTCTTAGTCTGATGAGTAGTGTGCAGATGTTGTTAGAAGGTGCCATCAAGTCAGTTCCAACTGAGAGCAACCCTATATACAACAGAATGAAATTCTCCCTGGCCCTGCACCATACTGACAATTGTTACTATGCCTGAGCCCATTGTTGCTGACATGATGCCAATCCATCTAGTTGATGGTCTTCCTTTTTTTGTTGACCCTCTACTTTACCAAACATGAAACCCTTCTCCAGGTACTGATCCCTCCTAGTAACATGACCAACATGACATACGTGAATAATGCATGTGGTCTTAAAAAGTTGAGAGCAGCCATTGAGATGTAATTTTTGGTGTTTATTCATCCAAAGCAAAAGAGAAAGAAGGAAAGCAAAGTCTCAGAAAAGAAACTAGTCTCTAGGAGTAATAGTATACATGGTGTCATTTGCTTTGAGACTACAAAAATTAGATGGTCCCTGGTTACCACTATTGAGCATTCTAATGAAGGTCACAATAGAGGGATACTGATAGATTTGGAAAAAATGGTGAACATAACTCAAATTCTTAAAAAGTCCAGGTGTACTGCACCAGATGACACTAGAGAAGGACTCCATCAGCTTATTGCCTTGAGATACTCTTCAAATTTCAAACTGAAATTATCCTCTAAGGTCACATTTTAGCTAAATGACATATTGGCTCAGAAAATAAAGAATATCACTCATGAGTACTGTACACCTGTAAAAAAGCATTTTTAAGAGATCAAATGGGCAATTATTCTAAAGCATAAATGATAAGGTAACGGGGCAGGGAAAGTAGATTACTGGAAAAAGAACAACCAGAATGGAAATAATGAGAACGTTGACACATTGTGAAAAATGTAACCAATGTCACTGAACAATTTGTATAAAAATTGCTAAACAGGTATCTAATTTGTTGTATAATACTGGAAATATAATAAAATATTATTTTTAAAGAAGAGGAAGATGGAAAGAATACACAGAGTCACTGTACCAAAAAGAATTGGTCAGTGTTCAACCATTACAGAAGGTGGCATATGCTCAAGAATCACTGGCACTGAAGGAAGAAGTTCCAGCTGCACTGAAGGCAATGGTGAAAAGCAAGGCTCCAGGAATTTATGGAATACCAACTGTGATGCTTCAACAAACAGATGCAAAATTCTGGAAGTACTTACTTATCTATGTCAAGAAATTTGACCAACCGACTGGAAGAAATTCATATTTGTGACCATTTCCAAGAAATGTGTTCAAATGAAATGCAGAAAACATTGAACAGAGAGTTCCAGTAAGATGGCAGAATAGGTAGATAAACTACACATATCCTCTTCAAAAAAGAAAAGAGGAACCAATTAACAGAGATACAGAAGATAATCCTGGAACCCTGAGCTTTAAAAGGAAGGATACAAAAGTGGAGTAAACTCCAACTAGTAGAAGAACATGCATGAAAACATCTAAAAAGGAGACATACGGAGCTACAGACTGTCAGCAATCCTGACAGCACAGACAGCATGGATATTACCAAATGGTGTTAGGACCTAAGAATTAACCTAAAATCATCCCTGCTAGCCAGAGGCCGCACGGAAGACTGCACTGATGGCTGGTGAATAAAAGAGGAAGCAGTGAAGAGGGAGATAGGCTGAGCAGTGGACTTCTGGCTGTACAGAGGGTGCAGCCATTTTGACTATTTACAAGCCATTTGACTATTTTGGACTGTGTTCTCTCAGATTCCAGGGACATAAGAATGGGCTCCACCTACTGGGGCCTACAAGGACACACCAGACACCGAGGACTGGAAGGGTGTGATATTCCTCTTGTTATTCTTATATCCCACACCATGTTGGTGAATGGAGGTGGGACCATCCCTGACTCCTACCCACCTTTTGGGCTGGTAGGAATTCCATCCTAGTCTGTGTGCTTTGATGGAGCCTGGGTGCCTTGCTCCACCCTGCCCAGATTTATTTTATTTATTTATTTATTTATTTGGTTTGTTTGGTTTTGCCTGTTTTAAATTATTACTATTTTTTTCACCCTTATTATTCTTTCTTCTT
>NW_006922280.1:1125187-1130569 GCF_000298275.1 Orycteropus afer afer | reverse complement strand
AACATAAAAAAGTTCACAAACATTTTTCAATTGTTATTCTTGTCTAACTGAGTGGGAGACAGCAACTGTGCCCTTATGACCCAACCAAACCCGCATCTCCTGCAACTCCACTTACTGAGTGAGACCCACCACTTCCTTCTGCACCAACTGACCAAAAATACATACCAAAAAGAGCCTGACTAACTTTTAACTGCTCTTCACAAACAGTTAACAGAGATCTATGCAGCCATTGTCATTCTCTACATACCCACCAGGAGACAGGTGGTGAGTGCATAAGTGCTGCCAACTAGAAAATAGAAGAGCACAGTATCCTGTTAACTCAGATACAGCCACACACACACACACACACACACAAAGAAATAAAATGAAAATCATGGTTGAATCACTCTAACATACAATCACCAATTAAGTATAAATACAACAAAGTCACAATCTCTTAGAGACAACAGATGATCACAGTCCACACAAAGAAGCAAGATAAAGCAGGAAAAATATGGGAGCAAGATACAGACTCAGAACATATCCCTGAAGGAAGAAGCAGCATTGGAACTGCCTGATAAGGAATTCAAAATAATTACATTTAGGCACCTTAAATGGATTGGAAGACAGATCAAGGAAAACACAGACAAAACCCTGGAACAATTTCAGAAGAAAATACAAGAACAAAATGACAAAGCAAATGGAAAATTAGAAATGATACAAAATCTACAGAAAGAAATCCAGAAGATTAATACTAAATTTCAGAAATAGGTAACACATTGAAAGGACAAAGGGGTAGAATAGAATCACTGGAAGAATGAATCAATGATATTGAAGACAAATACTGGAATGCTTTTTTGGAAAGAGATCATTCAGAAAAAAAATATCAAAACAAAATTAAAAAACCTAGGATTCACTTGGGAAACCATCAAAAGAAATAGCCTACATATAATTGGAATTCCAGAAGAGGAAGACAAAAATAAAACCAATAAAAGAGGAAGACCTAAAGAGCTACATGGGAGGTACAGACAACAAAGATGAACCCTTTTGCACATACTGTGCTGCATTGTCATTGAAGACAAACATGGGTACACAGGTGGATAGATGGGTGGACAAGCTGAACTAGTAGGTATGTCTATGAAGTGTGGAATGTACTCAAGATCATGTACAGGGTTGGCAGTCAATAGACCTATAAGTGTATTTGTATGATCTGAATCCCCAGGTGTATAGTAGAGCTGACAAAGGACAAGGTTGTAGTCACTTCTTGGTCACAGCCAGCCACCCAAAGCGAGGGAGTAGTTGAACCTGTGGGCTCAGGACCATAGTCACAGGGAACATCAAGCTCAATTGGCATAACATACTACACAAAACATTGTTCCACCTCCTACTTTGGTGAGTAGCGACTGGGATCTTAAAAGCTTGCAAGCAGCCATCTAATACAATGATGGGTCTCCCTTCATCCAGCGCAAAGAAGAATGAAGAAAATCAAAGATTCATGGAAATAATTAGTCCTAGCAACTGGTACACCATGCGATTCACAGCCTATATGGCTATGAGACCAGAAGAACTAGATGGTGCCCAGCTACCAATGTCAACCACTTGGAGGGGGATCTATGTAGGAAACTTTGGATAGAGAGGGAGAACAATGTGGAAAAAACTTAAAGCATTTGAAAAATACAAAAGGTGGGGGAACCAAATTTGCTGGTCTGATAGAGCCTGGTGGAACCACTGAGACTATGGCGCCTAGCTTCCCTGCAGGTCTATAATTGAACCCACACATGTGGCTTCCAGCCAAGCAAAAGATAGGCATAGGTGTTGAACAGTTACCTGAGGTAAATACACTTATTGAAGAGAACAATCATGGGAGAAAGAAGGGATGTTTATGCACAGGGAGACAGCTCAGGGAGCAGGAGCACATGGAGAGATGGACACAGGGAAGAGGTGAGTCTCAGGAGAAAGTGGGAGGGGGGCTGTTGCATTGTGGTGAATTGTGATCAACATCATGAGACAAAGTGTATGTGAATTGCTATATGGAATGTGAATTTGCTCTGTAAATTTTCACCCAAATCACAAATAAATAAATAAATACCATAGAGAAAATTGTCCAAGATTTGTTGGAAGAGAACTTCCTTGATATAATGAAAGACAAGAATATATCCATTCAGGAAACCTGATGAACCCCAAACAGAATAGAACCTAGAAGAAAATCACCAAGACATATCATCATCAAACTCACCAAAATCAAAGAAAAAGAAAGAATTCTGGTAATAGGGTGGGAAAAATGAAAGTTACCTACAAAGTGCAACCAATACAACTGAGCTCCAATTTCTCAGCAGAAACCATGCAGGTGAGAAAACAATAGGATGCTATAGTATGAAATTCTGAAAGAGAAAAATTTCCAATGAAGAATAATATACCCACCAAAATTGTCCCTCAAATATGATGGTGAAATTAGGAGAATTCCAGATAAGCAGAAATTAAGGGAATTTGTTAAAACCAGACCAGTCTTACAAGACATACTAAAGGAAGTACTTTGAACAGAAAATCAGTAATAGCAAACCACACCCAATCATTAATGTATATGATGACATAACCCAGAAACCAACCCAGTTATGGAAATATTATATGTAAAATAAGCTTACAAGATTGTAAACAGGGAACCAGAAGCATTGATTGGCAAATGAGGACAACTACAAATCAAAAAGAGGGAAAAAATAGTGCAGTTACAGAACTTCTAAATGGTGAGGAAGTCAAGACAGTTGCAAGATAGAATGGACTGTTCTAAACTCAGGGAGAAAATTATAAATCACAGGGTAATCGCAAAGAAAAATGATAAACTACACATCACAATAAAAAGAGGACAAATACAAATATTTAGCAAATACTAAAACAACAGCAATGAAGGAAATGATAACATGATTCATAAACAAAATGAGCTCAGAACAAAAATTATATGGAACAAAGAAATCAGGAACACCACAAAAAAATGAATAACAAAATGACAGCAACAAATTCATACTTGTTATTAACTTCACTGAATGTCAGTGGATTAAATACACCACTTAAGAGAAGGAGGAGAGTTGTAGACTGGTTAAGAAAATATAACCCATCAATCATCAATATGCTGTCTAAAAAAAGACACACTTTAGAGATAAAATCAAAAATAGAATAAAAATCAAAGGTTGGAAAAAGATATACCAAGAATGGCAACCAAAAAAGAACAGAAGTGACAATATCAATTTCTGATCAAATTGACTTTAAGACAAAAATGACCAAAACAGACAAGGAAAGATAATATATAATGATTAAAGGATCAATCAAAGAAGAAGATATAACCATAAAAAATATCCATGGAGCTAATGAAAGAGCCCCAAAATACATGAATCACACTTTAATAGAGTTGAAAAGACAAGTCGATGACTCCACAGTCATAGTAGAAGAATTTAATACACCACTTTCAGTGAAAGATACAACACCTGGACAGAAACTCAACAAAGACACAGAACTAAACAATACAATCCACCAACTTGACCATATAGACATCTACAGAACACTCCAACCAAAAACAGCACAGAATACTTTCTCCTCCAGTACATCTGGAACATTCTCCAGGATAGACCAAAAGTTAGGCCCTAAAGCAAGCCTTAATAAAATTAAAAACATTGAAATATTGAAGAGCATCTTCTCAGATCACAATGCTAAAAAATTAGAAATCATCAATAGGAAGATGAATGGAAAAAGAGCAAACATATAGAAACTAAACAGCACCCTCTTTAAGAAAGAATGAATAAGAGAGCAATTTAAAAAAAAAAAAAAGTGAAATTAAAAAATTCCTTGAATCCAAGAAGAATGAAAACACAACATATCAAAATCTTTGGGACACAGCAAAAACAGTGATCTGAAGCCAGTTTATAGCAATAAATGCACACACACAAAAAAAGGGAGAGCCAAAATGAACCCCTTAAAACAATACCTCAAATAATTAGAAAAAGAACAGCAAGAAAATCCTACAGTCACCAGAAGAAAGGAAATAAGATCTGAGCAGACAGAAATGGAAGAGAAAATTTAAAACTAATAGAAAAAAATAAACAAGACTAGAAGTTGGCTTTTTGAAAAGATTAATAAAATTGAGAAACCACTGGTGAATTTAACAAAGGAAAAGAGGAGAGAATACAAATGACATGAGCAGGAAATGACTTGGGCAATATCATAACTGAACCAACTGAAATAAAAAGAAAATATCAGGATACTATGAAGAACTGTACTGCAACAGGTTTGAAAATCTGGAAGAAATGGACAGATATCTAGATATACACTACTTACCTAACTAACACAGACTGAGATGGAAAAGTTGACAGACCCATAAGGAAAGAAGAAATTGAACAGGTCATAAAAAAAATTACCAGCAAAAAAAATGTCCTGGCCCACATGGTTTCACTGGAGAATTCAACCAAAGATTCAGAGAAGATCGGACACCAATCCTACTCAAACTATTCCAAAACATAGAAAAGGACAGAATCCTACCAAACTCATTTTATGAAGCAAGCCTAACCTTGATACTCAAACCAGGCAAAGATATCACTCAAAAGGAAAACTACAGAATATCCCTCATGAATATAAATGCAAAAATCTTCAACAAAGTCCTAGCCAATAGACTCCAAAGATATATCAAAAAAGTAATATGTTATCACCAATAATCAACATCATCCATCACATAAATAAAACAAAGGAAAAGAACCACATGATCATATCAGTCAATGCAGAAAAGGAATTTGATAAAAGCCAACACCCATTCCTGATCAAAACTCTTAGCAACATAGGAATAGAAGGGACATTCTCCAACTTAATAAAGGGCATCTATGCACAACCAACAACCAACATTATTCTCAATGGAGAGAGACTGAAACCATTCCCCTTGCAAACAGGAACCAGACAAGGATGCCCTCTATCAACACTTCTATTCAACATTGTATTAAAATCCTAGCCAGGGCAATAAAATAAATACTAGGGAATAAATCTTAGCAGGGATGCAAAAGACCTCTACAAAGAAAATGACAAAAGACTACTTCAAGAAACCATAAGAGATCTACAAAAAATGCAAGACAATACCAAGCTCGTAGATAGGAAGATTGACCATTGTGAAAATGGCAATTCTACACAAAGGAATCTATGTTGTTGTTGTCGTTATGTGCCGTTGAGTCAGACCTGACTCATAGTGACCCTCCTTGGGTTTTCAAGGCAGTATCTCTCTGGAATTAGATTGCCCCATCTTCCTTCCAAGGAGTGGCTGGTGGGTTTGAACTGCCAGCCTTCTGGTTAGTAGTCAAGTGTCTTAGGCACTATGCCACCAGAACTCCTTTCAAAGAAATCCCAATCTGAATTCCACCAACATTTTTAAGGATA
>NW_006922280.1:1123667-1124202 GCF_000298275.1 Orycteropus afer afer | reverse complement strand
TTGTTGTTGTTGTTGTTGTTAAAAAGGGGTGGGAACAGATGAGGAGGTGAGAGGCTTCAGCCAGGAAGTGAGCAGAGTAGTTGGAACAAATAAGGGAGATGAACTTCTCTGTCACTTTATCACACTGTGGTGGTTTACATGTTGCTGTGTGGCTGCAGGCTGTGCCAGCAGGGTTTCCCATGGTGGATGGGTTTCAGGGGAGCTTCCAGACTGAGACAGACTTGGAAGAAGGAAGAGGCCATCCACTTCTCAAAGAATTGGCCAGTGCAAACCTTATGAATAGTAGTGAAACACTGCTGATATATTACAGGACAACTTTATGAATAGCTCTGAAACACTGTTTAATACAGCATCAGAAGATGAGTCCCTCAGGTTACAAAACACTCAAAATATAACTGGGAAAGAGCTGCCTATCAGTGTAGAGCCTACCTTAATGATGTGGGTAAAGTAGAGCTTTCAGGACCTCCATTTGATGATGTAGCATGACTCAACATAAGAAAAAACAGCTGCAAACATCCATTAATAATTGGAACAT
>NW_006922280.1:1122118-1123329 GCF_000298275.1 Orycteropus afer afer | reverse complement strand
ATACAATGCTGTTAGTGACAGGGTAATATGCATACCCCTACAAGGAAGTCCTTGTATAATAATAGTACTATTATTCAAATTTATGCACCAACCACCAAAGCCAAGGATGAGGAAATTGGAGATTTTTACCAACTTCTGCAGTCTGAAATTGACTGAATATGCAATCAAGATGTGATGATTATCATTGGTGATTGGAATGCAAAAGTCGGAAACAAAGAAGAATCACTGGTAGTGGTAAAATTTGGCCTGGGTGACAGAAATATCACTGGAGATCTCATGATAGATTTTTTGCAAGACGAATGACTTACTCATTGCAAATAACTTTTTCAAAAGTACTAATGGCAGTTATACTCATGGTCTTCACCAGATGGAATATACAGGAATCAGATTGACTGCATCTGTGGAAAGAGGCAATGGAAAAGCTCAAGAACAGGAGTTGATTGTGGAACAGATCATCAAGTGCTCATATGCAAGCTCAAGTTGAAGTTGAAGACAATTAAAACAAGCCCACGAGAGCCAAAACATGACCTTCATTCTATCCCTCCTGAATTTTGAGAGCATCTAAAGAATAGATTTGATGCACTGAACACCAGTGATTAAAAACCAGAGGAGTTGTGGGATGACATCAAGTACATCATCAATGAAGAAAGCAAGATGTCATTAAAAAGACAGGGGAGAAAGAAAAGACCAAAATGGATGTTAACAAAAGGCTCTGAAACTTGCCATAGCATGAAGAATAGCTAAAGCAAATGGAAGAAATGTCAAGATAAAAGAGTTGAACAGAAGATTTCAAAGAGCAGCTCTTTGAATTGACCAAGTCAATTATTATGATGAAATGTGGAAAGACATGGAGTTGGAAAGCCAAAGAAGAGAATGCTCAGCATTTCTCAAGCTGAAAAAACTGAAGAAAAAATGTAAACCCTGAGTTGCAATATTGAAAGATTCTATGGGTGGCTGACTCAGCATCCACCACTGGCCAGTTCATCTTGGAATCTGTCACTGGGTTCTGGCAAGATGGCAGAATAGGCAGAAAGACTGAACAGACACTCTTCAAGAAAGAAAAGGGAAACCAATTAACACAGACACAGAAGATAACCTTGGACCCCTGAGCCTTGAAGGGGAGGATTAGAAAGTGGACTAAACCCCAACTAACAGAAGAATTTGGGTGAAAATTCCAGAACAGGAAGAGAAAAACAAAACCACTGAGAAAA
>NW_006922280.1:1092270-1093253 GCF_000298275.1 Orycteropus afer afer | reverse complement strand
GCCTTGTATGCATGTGAGAACTGGACAATGAATAAGGAAGACGAAAGAAGAGTTGATGCTTTTGAGTTGTGGTATTGGTGAAGAATGCTGAAAATACCATGGACTGCTAAAAGAACTAACAGATCTGTCCTGGAGGAAGTGCAGCAGAAATGCTCCTTGGAAGCAAGAATGGCCAGACTTCATCTCACCTACTTTGGTCATGTTGTCAGAAAGAATCATTCCCTGGAGAAGCATGTCATGCTTGGTGAGGTGGAGGGTCGACGAAAGAGGGGAAGGCCTTCAACAAAATGGATTGACATGGTGGCTGCAACAATGGGCTCAAGTATAGCAAGGATCATGGAGCTGGCACAGGATCTGGCGTGTTTCTTTCTGCTGTGCATGGGGTTGCTATGAGTTGGAAATGACTAGATGGCACCTAAAAACAACAAACGAAACAAAACTCACTGCCATTGAGTCGATACTGACTCATAGTGACCCCCACTGAGTTTCCAAGGTGACAAATCTTTACACAGGTAGATTGTCCCATCTTCCTTCCACGGAGCATCTGGTGCTCTGCCAACTTTCTGTTTGGCAGTCAAATGTCTTAGGCACTACACTACCAGAACACTTTAAGGCGATACTGCATGGCTTAAAATCAGAAAAGATATGTGGTACAGTTGTATACTTTTACCTTACTCATTCAATCTGTATGCTGAGCAAATAATCCAAGAAACTGAACTATATGAAGAAGAAAATGGTATTGGGATTGGAAGAAGACTCCTTAACAGCTTCCTATGTGCAGATGATACAACCTTGCTTGCCAAAAGTGAAAACGATTTGAAGTAGTTAGGGATAATGGTCAAAGACTATAGCCTTCAGTGGGGGTTATAACTGAACATAAAGAAAATGGAAATCCTCACAACTTGGCCAGTAAACATAATGATAAATGGTGAATAAATTGAAGTTGTCAATGGTTTTATTCTACTTGGATCAACAATCAATCC
>NW_006922280.1:1089949-1090495 GCF_000298275.1 Orycteropus afer afer | reverse complement strand
AAAAAAAAAAAAGAAAGAAAGTATCTATAAAAGAAACCAAATGATATATTGCATTGGATGAATCTACTGCAAACGCCTTCTTTAAAGTGTTAAAAAGCAAAGATGTCATGTTGATGACTAATGTACACCCTAACTCAAGCCATGCTTTTTTCAGTCACCTCATATGCATGGAAATCTTGGCTATAAAAAAAGAATATCAAGGAAACATTGACACATTTGTATCATGGTGTTGGCAAAGAATACTGAATAAACCATGGACTGCCAAAAGAATGAACAAGAAGCAAGAAGTACAACCAGAATGTTCCTTAGAAACAAGAAATACAGGACTTCAGCTTCCTTACCTTGGACATAATGGCCATAAAAATGGAATGGTGTGGGTCTGGGTAACATTTTTTTTATGTTATTTATAGTCCTCATGAATTGGAACTGACTTGACAGCAACCATCAGCATCAATCATCTGACACTGAAATGGGACATCATCCAGAATTATCTAGGTGGGTCCAAAATTATCCTTATAAGTAGAATAGAGAAACAAGAGATAAGTC
>NW_006922280.1:1084135-1088769 GCF_000298275.1 Orycteropus afer afer | reverse complement strand
GAATAACTACCACCAGCTGCCCAGCCACTCAACCAGGCCCAGCCAAGTTGACACACAAACATAACTACCACAATTCCACCCCTTGTCAACTTGGCATCTGTACAGATCTCCTCACTGGGTGGTTCCAGTCCCCTAGTTCCCGAGTGGTGACCTCACCCTTGGCCTGGTGGCCCTGTTCCTCTCCCTCTTGGGCATGGCAGCCCCGCCCCCTCACTCTTGGGCAGCAGCTATGACTCCATCCCACTGGCTCACATTAATGAGCAGCCCCACATTCCAGAACAAAGTTGGTGAAGGCATGGCTCTTTGAAACCTAGGAGGCTGTGATCATTCCACCCCCAAAGTCATGGTCCTACCCTTAAGGCTGAGGCAGCTCTGCTTCTGTTTCCTTGGTCTCTCCACTTCTGCTGATTAATGCTGAAGGCAACCCACTCTGCTGATAAACCCTGCCCAAAAAGCCCTCAGCTTTTTTCCTCTATGGGCCAGCCAACATGCTGCTCCATTTCATGCTGATCTTTTCTACCAATTAACACCTGAAGGCAACCCACTCTGCCAGTAAGCTGCCTAACCAAAGGTATCAGGCTTTCTCCTCCATGGGCTGGTAAGGCTGTCGCTGTCTCATGCCGGTTCTCTCAACTCTGCTCCTGCTGTCTCTCATGATGGTCTCTGGGCTCTGCTCCTGCTGTCTCTCATGCTGGTCTCTGGGCTCTGCTCCTGCTGTCTCTCATGCCAGTCTCTTGCGGTCTGTCCTGCCTTATGCCAGGGTCTCTGTTTCAGAGTCTCGGATCAAGGACGCACTCCACTCATTTCCACATTTTAGATATCTGTCAGAGTAGCACCCCACTCTCTCGGTACCAAATTCTGTTCTGGTTACCTAGTCCCGCTCTGACAAGAACATACCACAAATGGGATGGCCATAACAAACAGGAGTTTATTCTTAAATTTGGAAGCTTTAAGTCCAAGTTCAAAGTGCCAGGCTCTAGGGGCTCGGTGAAAGCCCCTCAACCTTGGGGTCTAGCTCTGCCTCCTACTCCTGGCCCACTGGAGCTAGAGGCGTTTCTTCACTCAGATAGCTGCTGGCTGCTGAGGCTGAGAAACTCCAAAGTTGACAAGTAAAAAGGCACAGTCCCAATGTTAGCAATCCACATTGTAGGCCATTAACTTAAGTCCACTGTAAGACACAAGGTTGGCAGAGCCTAGCAGGCTGCTAAGCAACGACATGGCTACATGCAGGGTCCAAGTGTGCCATAGGCTAGAGACCATTCCCAAAGGCTTCTCCTTAAATACAGGAAGCAGACCACATCCTAAAGACACCTACTCAGATGTTTGTGGTAGATCCCACCATGGAGTTGATTGCCAGTCTCATCATGGGGAATAACTACCACCAGCTGCCCAGCCATTCAATTAGGCCCAGACAAGTTGACTCACAAACTTAACTACTACACCATGGGAGTGAGTCCACTTCTATGCCCAAACCGTAACCTGGGGCCCTAATCTCAGGGGTTCTACCAGATTCTATCTGACCAGTGTTTCTGGTCATTTTTGTGTTTTTGAATTTTGTTCCACATTTTCATCCCACTCTATCGAGGAGCTCCAGTTTTGATCCCCTTCCAAGTGGTTGGCATTTGTAGCCAGGCACCACTTAGTTCTTCTGGTCTTGGGATCATGAAGGCTGAAGTCCTCGTGGTCCATCTTATCCTTGGACTCTGTTTCCAGATGTCTTTGATTTTCTTCACTCTTCTTTGATTCAGATGAGAGGAGACCAATAGTTGTGTCATAGATGGCAGCTCAAAAGCTTTTAAGACCCCAATCGCTACTCACCAAAGTAGGTTGCAGAACAAGATTTTTATGCACTGTTGTTGTTGTTGTTATGTGCCGTCGAGTCGGACCCGACTCATAGCGACCCCTCCTTGGGTTTCTGAGGCAGTATCACTATGGAAGTAGATTGCCTAACCTTCCTTCTGAGGAGTGGCTGGTGGGTTTGAACTGCCAGCCTTCTGGTTACATCAAATGCCTTAGGCACTATGCCACCACATCTCCTTTTTATGTACTACATTGTGCCAATTGAGCATGATATCCCCCAGGACTACAATCCCAAGTCGGGAGGCCTGGTGATTCTCTCTTAAGGTATTTAGTTATATCTGAGAAGTTACTCCAACTCTGTCTTCTGTTGATTCTGTAATGTATGTGGCTAATTTTGTAGCACAGATGTAGCACAGATTATCTTCACCCAAATCTGTCTATGGTCTAGGGTATATTCTTGTTTTCCTATCTCCAACTGATCTCACCTTTCTATGCATTTATTTGTAGCCTGGTGTTTGATGTTAGTGATAATGCAGTATTGTGCATGTATTAGTATTTGCTTCTGTAGTCTATATCTTATGTGCACACTTCAGTGTCCTTCCTTTACCCAATATCATCTTGCTGGCCACAGACTCTTTCCATGCCATCCTTCCCCTCATCCAAATCAACATGTGATCCCCAACTAGTGTGAAATTTTCCCTCCACTTCCCTCCAGTCTCCAGTAACCTACAAAGTGAATTTCCTCCCCTGAGTAAACTTATCCTTGACTTTTTATAATAATGGGCTCATACAATATTTGTCCTTCTGTGATTGATTTATTTTGCTCAGTATAATGTTCTCCAAATTCATGCATATTGTGAGATGATTCACATATTCTTCATTATTCTTTAATGTTGCCTAGTATCTCATTTTGTGAATGTGCCATGGTTTGGTTATCCAGTCATCTGTTGATGGGCCTTTAGGTTGTTTCCACCTCTTTTCTATAGTGTGCACGCCCATGTTCATTACAGCACAATTCACTATAGCAGTTTTTTAAGGAAAAGCCATACCATTTTCCACAATGCTTATACCATTTTGCCATCCCTCCAGTAGGGTATGAGAGTTCCAATCTCTCTACAACCTCACCAAAATTTGTTATTTTCTGTCTTGTTGAACTTTGCTATTAGTGCTGGGATGAGATATCTCATTGTTGTGTTGATTTGCATCTCTCTAATGGCTAATGATTGAGGGCATTTCCTCATGTGTTTATTAGCTGCCATTATGTCTTCTTTAGTGAAGTGTCTGTTCATGTCCCCTGCCCATTTTTGAATTGGGTTGTTTGTCTTTTTGATGTTGAGGTGTTGAATTTTTCTATAAATTTTGGAGATAAAACCTTTGTCAGATATGTCATAGTCAAATATTTTTTTCTCAATCTGCAGGTCCTCCTTCTACTCTTTTGGAGAAGTCTTTAATGTGCATAAGAGTTTAATTTTAAAAAAGTCCCAATCATCTAGCTTTTCTTCCACTGCCTGTGCATTTTGGGTTATGCTTAATAGTGTATTCATGTCGTAGATTAGGGCCTCTAGATTTGCCCTTTTTTATCTTTGATGAGCTTCATAGTTTTGGGTTTTACATTTAAGTCTTTGATCCAACTTGAGTTTGTTTTTGTGTATGGGGTGAGGTATGGGTCTTATTTCATTTTTCTGCAAGTGGATATCAAATTGTGCCAGCACTATTTATTAAAGTAATTATCTCTCACCCATTTATTGGTTTTGGTTCTTTGTCAAAGATCAGCTGTTCATAGATAGATGGATCTATTTCTGGGTTTTCAATTGTGTTCCATTAGTCTATCTGTCTTTCTTTGTACCAATACCATGCTGTTTTAACTACAGTGCCTGTATAGTAGGTTTTGAGATCTGGAAGATGAGACTTCATACTTTGTTTCTCTTCTTCAGTATTGCTTTTCTTTTTGGAGGCCTCTTTCCTTTCCTTTTGAAATTAGTGATTGATTTTTCAATGTCCTTAAAAAATGTTGATGGAATCAGGATTGGGATTGCATTGAATATATAGATTGATTTGGGTAATATTGACATTTCACAATATTCAGTTTTCCTGTACATGGAAAAGGCATGTTCTTCCATTTATGTAGATCCCTTGTAGTTTCTTGTAGTAGGGTTTTGTAGTTATCTTTTGTGTCTCTGGTAAGATTTATTTATAGGTGTTTTATCTTCTTGGTAGCTATTGTAAATGGTATTGTTTTCCTTATCTATTTTTCAGAGGCCTCTTTGTTTATGTAGAAGAATCTAACTGAATTTTATATCTTGATCTTGTATCCTGCCACTTTGCTGAAAGTTTCTATCAGTTCCACCAATCTTTTCTGAGTCTCTTGGGTTTTCTATGTATAAGATTATGTCTTCTGCAAAGAGAGGTACCATTACTTCTTCTTTGCCAATTTGGATGCCTTCTATTTCTCTTTCTTGTCTTATTGCCCTGGCTAGGACTTTGAATACAATGATAAGTTGTAGTAAATAGAAGTGATGATTGAGGGCATCCATGTCTGGTTCTCGTTCCCAAGGGAAATGCTTTGAGTCTTTCTCCATTAACAGTAATGTTGGCTGTTGGCTTTGCATATATACCCTTTACTATGTTGAGGACTTTCCCTTCAATCCCTATTTTGCTGAAAATTTTGAAGAGGAATGGGAGTTGAATTTGTCAAATGCCTTTTCTGCATCAATGATGTGATCATATGGTTCTTTTCTTTCATTTTGTTTATATGGTGGATTACATTGATTGTTTTTTATGATATTGAACCATCCTTGCATACCTGGTATGAATCCCACTTGGTCATGGTGCAT
>NW_006922280.1:1081373-1081950 GCF_000298275.1 Orycteropus afer afer | reverse complement strand
GCATCAATTCTTCTCCTTTGCCCTTCCAATGTGTTATCTATTTCTGACAATTTAGTATTAATCTTCTGGATTTCTATCTGTAGAAGTAGAATCATTTCTATTTTTTTTCATTTATTTTGTCATTTTGTTCTTGTGTTTTATTCCAAAATTCTTCTAAGGTTTTTTCTGTGTTTTCTTTGGTCTGTCTCACAATCCTTTGAAGATACCTAAAGAAAATTCTTTTGAATTCCTTATCAGAGAGTTCCAATGATGCTTCTTCCTCAGGGCTGTGTTCTGGGTCTGTATCCTGCTTCCTTGTTTCTACAACTTTATCTTGCTTCTTTGTGTGGACTGTGATGGTCTGTTGTTTCCGAGGCATTGTGGCATTGTATGTAGATCTCTGTTAACTGTTTGTGAAGAGCAGCCAAGGGTGATTCAGGCCCTTCTTGGTTGTTTTTTATCATTGGCCCATTGGTGGAAAAGGAGGTAGTGGCTCTCGCTCAGTAAGTGAAGTCACAGGAGGTGTGGGTTTAGTTGTGTCTTATGGGGACTGTTGTAGTCTCCCAGTCAGTTAGACACAAATTACAATTGAATAACC
>NW_006922280.1:1070915-1080507 GCF_000298275.1 Orycteropus afer afer | reverse complement strand
TCTGTGCCATCAGGATTGCTCAGGATAACTGCCAGACCACAGCTCCGTCTGCCTCCTTTTTTTGTATTTTCACACACATTCTTCCACTAGTTGAGGTTTAGTCCACTTCTATATCCTTCCCTTTAAGGCTCAGGGGTCCAGGATTATCTTCTGTGTCTGTGTTAATTTGTTTCCTTTTTCTTTGTTGAAGAGGGTCTGTGAAGCATTTCTGGCTAGTCCACCATCTTGCCGGCTCCGTGAGAAGATTTTTTATGAACTGCTCAATGTCTTCTTTTGTTATGTTGTGTCTGTCAAGGCTTCTATCTCTGACTGGGATAGTTTAGGTAGGTCTTGTGCTTCTAGAGATGTGTTCATCTCTTCCACACTTTCAAATCTGTTGGAGTACTGTTCTTCATATATTCTGTTATTATCTTTTTTGTTTCAGTTGGTTATGTTTTGTTGTTGCCCTTTTCATTTATTATTCATGTTATTTGCACCTTCTCTTCCTTTTGCTTTGTTAAGTTTGCCAGTGGTTTGTCAATTTTGTTAATCTATTCAAAGAACCAACTTCTTATTTTGTATTGTTTTTTGTTTGTTTGTTTGTTTTCTGCTTCCTTTATTTCTGCTCTGATCTATATTATTTCCTTACTTCTGGATATTATAGGTTTCCTTTGTTGTTGTTTTTCTATTTGTTGGAATTGTTGAGTTAAAGTGTTTATTTTGATTTGATCCTCTTTCTTGATTTGTGCATATATCACTATAAATTGACCTTTGAGTATGGCTTTCTCTTTGTCTCAAAGGTTTTAGTTAAGTTGTATCATTATTTTCATTTGTTTCTAAGATATTTTTTTATTTCACAATTTATTTTTTCTGTTACCCAGCAGTTTTCAAGCAGTATATTATTCAGTTTCCATGTGTGATATTTGTCCTTGATCTTATTATTATTGATTTCTAATTTTATATCATTGTGATCCAATAAGATGCTTTGCAGTATTTCAAAGTTTTTTAATTTATTGATTTTTGTATGTGTGTCCTAACATATAGTCTATTCTGGAGAAGGATCCATATGCACTGGAGAAGAATGTGTATTGTTTTTTGTTGGGTGGAATGTTCTGTATATGTCTATGAAGCCAAGTTGATTGATTGTGTAGTTTAATTCTTCTGTATCATTAGATTTTTTTTTTTTTTTTCTGGTTGTTCTTTCCCTCTTTGAAACTGGTGTGTTGAAGTCTCCTACTACTATTGCAGAATTGTTCATTTTTCCTTTCAATTCAGTTCATATTTGCTTTATGTATTTTAGAGCACTTTCATTGGATGCATAGATATGGTAACGTCTTCTTGGTCAATTGACTCTTTTCATATCATATAGTGTCCTTCTTTGTCCCTTATGATGTTTTTCATCTTGAAGTCTATTTTATCAGAAATTAATATTTCCACTCCTGCTCTTATTTTGGTTGCCGTTAGCTTAGTCTATTTTTTTCCACCCCTTAATTTTTAATTTGCTTTTATCTTTATATTTATCTTTATATCTATGATGGGTCTCTTGTAGGCAGAATATTGATGAGTCTTCTTTTCTTATCCAATCTGCCATTCTCTTTCTCTTGACTTTACTTTGTGGTTACCCTGAAGAAAATTCTTATCTCCCTAAGTTTGGAACAGTCTGTTCTATAAAAACACTGTCTTGTCTTCCTCTCCATTTGGAAGTTTTGTAATAAAAACTTTTATTCCCTCTATTTGCTTTGTAGCTGGTTTTGTCTGCAGATTGACTCTCTCTTTTTTTTTTTTTTTTTTCCTGTGTACATTGTTTTATGAGCTTATTTTGAGTATCTATTTCTGGTTTGGTTTCTAAATGGTGATGTCCTGTGTCTTGCTTTTAATTTTTGTTCTCTGTTGTGGGTTCTCTACTTGAAGGATTCCCTTTAGCATTTCTTGTAGGGTTGGTGTGGTTTTCAAAAATTCCCTTAATTTCTTTTTGACTGAGAATGTCTTGATTTCACCCTCACATTTGAGGGACAATTTGCCTGGATATATAATTCTTGGTTGGCAGTTCTTTTCCTTCAAGGCTTTATACATACCATCCCATTGTCTTCTTGCTGGCATGGGTTTGGCTGAGAAATCAGGACTTAGTCTTATTGGTTGTCTATTGTAGGTGACATTTCATTTTTCACGAGCTGCTGCAAAGAGTCTTTCTATGCATTTGGTTTTGGAGAGTTTAATTATGATATATCTTGGTGACTTCCTCTTGGGACCTATTCTATGTGGGGTATATTGAGCTTCTTGGAAAGATATCTTTCTTCCTTCATGATGTGGGGAAAATTTTCTGTTAGCAAGTCTGAATTTTCTCAGTTTTTTTTTTTCCCCCTCCTCTTGTTCTGGCATTCCAGTGAGGCATATGTTGTTTCTTTTCATGTCATCCAATATAACTCTTAGATTCTCTTAATTTCTCTTAAATCTTTGTTCTGACTTTTCTTCATACAGGCTGACATCAAGGGATTTTTCTTCTAGTTGAGAAATACATTCTTCAGCCAGTTATAGTCTACTTTTTTATCCTTCCACTGTGTTATCTTTCTCTGTAATTTTAATGTTCATCTTCTGGATTTCTAATTGCTGTTTTAGTATGGGTTCTCATTGTGTATTTATCTTGTTATTTGGTTCTTTAATGATTTTCCTGAATTCTTCCAGGGTACTGTCTGTCTTTTTGGTGTTTCTGTTTATGGTTTTCTTGAGCTCTTGGACAGTTCTATTTATATACCTTCTGAATTCTTTCTCATATAATGCTATTGCTTGTTCTTCTTCCATGATATATAAATCTTTAGCCTGAGGTTTTATCTCTATTTTGTTGTCCCCTTGTTGTTGTTGTTGTTAGATTTGAGATTGTCTGCTATTTTCCAGAAATTTTGAATTTGTTGTCAATAATTTTTAGTTATGTATTGATAGTTTCACCCTGATTTTATGTTTTACTATATCTGAAGTTTGGAGCTCTGGTAGAGTAGTGCCTAAGGGATTTGACTGCTAACCAGAAGGCTGGTGGTTCAAACCCACCAGCCACTCCTCAGAAGGAAGATGAGGAAATCTACTTCCATAGTGATACTGCCTCGGAAACCCAAGGAGGGGTTGCTATGAGTCAGGGCCGACTCAACGGCAAACAACAACAACAACAACTGCCTCGGAAACCTAAGGAGGGGTCACTATGAGCCGGGTCCAACAATGGAATACAACAACAACAACATAACTGAAAGTGTGGAGCAGATTATTAACTTTGGTTATTAACTCAACTGTACTGGTTTGTTCTCCATCTCTTTATGTGTTGGTGGAATCACTGATGGGGATGTGGGTTCAGGTCTTTGTCTTGAAGAGGATTTGGAGTTGGAATGAACAGATGTTGTTCACCATCTGTCATTGATCCTGTGGCACAGGAGCTATTGGTGTTACCTGTCTATTGAGTGAGGTATTCAGTGTAATAGCTCCTGTTGCCTGGTGGAGGTTTAATGTGTTCCTTCTATTGGATGAGACAGGGGAGAAAATAAGGAAAGAAAGAAGGAAGGAAGGAAGGAAGGAAGGAAGGAAGAAAGAAAGAAAGAAAGAAAGAAAGAAAGCTCCATAAGTGAATCCCATGATAGAAGAGTAGAAAGAGTTTTCCATATTTGGGGAGAGATAATTCAGCAAGCATAGGCAGGGTAGTTTGTTTCCTTCTGAGACATCTACTGAGGATAATGTCCTACTGTGAATCAAAGACCCACATTTCAAAACCAACAGAAACCCCAGTGGATAGAAGGTCACCACTTTCTGCTTAGATTGATAAGCCACAAAATACCAGTACCCCAGTTCACTCAGTGATAAAAGGGTCATGAAAGAGTTGAACCTGAGCTCACTGCTGTTCACCTGCTCCAGGATTCTGCCTACTTAAAGGGAGTTTCTCCCTTTCCCCTACTCCTTTCTGGACTCCATGGAAGCCTAAGCCAAGGGGGGTCTTGATCTGTTTTCCAGCAAGATTATTGTACTCACTCAGAGCTCAAAGTCCCTTCAAAAAAACTCCCAGTATGGCTATTCTGAGTCCCCAATGCCTGCGGGTTCCATGACATTTTATTTTACCTCCTTCCCTCTTCCAACTTCTTTTGTATTTCTAATTAGTTCTCTCTGTCTACATCTACACCAGCTAGGTGGGTTTGTTTCTTTCTTCACCTTCACTGAATCTGACATTTTATCTTCTCCTTAGTTGTTCATAACTCCAGTATCATTATTTGTATCTGCTTTACCTAGTTACTCAGAGTCTAGCTTGGTAGAGGCATCAAACTTGTGGGTTATCTGTATGATGCCATCTTCCTCCCTGCCATTTACACCTTGATTTTAATACAGTGAGATCCATATCTGATTTCCTAAATTGTAAAATAGTAAATTTGTGTTGTTTAAAGTTGTTTATTTGTGGTAATATTTTATATCAGTCATATGAAACTAAAATAATCTCTGGTACCATGTTCCAATATAAGGAACCAGGGTTCTTTGATGAAATGGCTGGTTTTAGGACTGGGACAAAAAACATGCCACCTGAATCTGGAGAATCTTGTCCAAGCAGAAAGTAAGGAAGTACTCCGAAATAAACACAAAACAAAACAATGAAGCAATACAGGTATACATTGGAGATATTGCAAGTTCCCTTCCAGACCATAGCAATAAAGTTAATATCACAATAAAAAGAGTCACAGAAAATTGTTGGTTTCCCCATGCACATAAAAGTTGTTTACACTATACTATAGTCTGAAAAAATATATATATATATCACTGCCATCAGGTCAGATCTGACTCATAGAGACTTTCCCTTGGGTTTCCAAGGCAGTGTCACTACAGAAGTAGATTGCCCAATCTTCCTTCTGAAACTAGTATGAAATAGCATTATGAAAAATATGAAGTATTATGAGAATTACAAAAAGATGACACAGAGACATGAAGTGAGTATATCTTTTTGAAAATATGGCACTGACAGACTTCCTGGATGCACACTTGCCACAAATCTTCATCTTGCAAAAATCATTATCTGTGAAGTACAATAAAGGGAAGCACAATGAAACAAAGTATATTTGTATGTAAAAGGGGCACAGGAGAAAACTCAAGGATCCAAGAACTACATAAAGTTGCATTGAATTATAATCCAAAGTATAAAATAGATACCAATGAGTCCATATGATGTAAATATATGACTGAACAAATCAATAATTGGTGGCAAATAGGCAAGTGTTACATGCAGAAGAGTTCTAAATAATTTATGTAGATACTCTGTTCTCAAGGAGATGGAACATAACTCCCCACTCCTTATGTATAGATTATGCATGGTGACTTCTTTTGGAAGAGAGTAAAAAATGAAAAAAAAAAAGAAAAGAATAACTTTACAGTGGAGAAGCCTGACAAACACTACCTCATCCATGTCATCAAAGTCAACAATAACAGTGATGACTGATGTTGATAGTATGTACTCTTGATATGATGTGATGAGAATGGCACTATATTTCTGCAGTCTTCCTCTCAAAACTGTATAACTTTAGTGTAAACATGAGAAAACCATCAGAAAAATCCCATAGACAATCTAGAGATACCTGACTAGCACTCTGAAATGTTGTTGTTGTTAGGTGCTGTCGAGTCATTTCTGACTCATAGCGACCCCATGCACAGCATAATGAAACACTGCCCAATCCCATGCCAGCTCCATGATCCCTGCTATACTTGAGCCCATCATCGCAGCCACCATGTCAAGCCTTCTCATTGAAAGTCCCCCCTCTTTCGTTGACCCTCTACCCTACCAACCATGACATCCTTCTTCAGGGAATGGTCCCTTCTGACAACATGACCAAAATAAGTGAGACGAAGTCTGGCCATTCTTGCTTCCAAGGAGCATTCTGGATGCACTTCCTCCAGGACAGATCTGTTAGTTCTTTTAGCAGTCCACGGTACTTTCAGCATTCTTCACCAGCATCACAACTCAAAAGCATCAACTCTTCTTTGGTCTTCCTTATTCATTGTATTCACATGCATACGCGGCACTTCGAAATATCATGGCTTGTTTCAGGCACACAGTCTGAACTGTTAAGATCATTAAAATCATGGAGAGTTTGAAATACTGTCACAGTCAAAAGGAACCTATGGAGACATAACAACTAAATAAAATTTCATATCCTGAATGGAATCCTGGCATGGAAAAAAAGGATATTTAGCAAAAACTAAAGGAATTTGAATAAAATGTGAATATTAATATTTAGTATTAATGTATCAGTATTGGTTCATGAATTGTTATAAATAAACATGTAAGTAAGATGTTGATAATGAGTATAGGGTATATGTTATCATTGCAACTTTTCTGTAAATCTAAAATTATTTTAAAATAAAAATGTTTTAGTTAAAAATAGATCTTAAATAGAAGAGCTAAGTAAAGTAAAGAGTAATGGAACTTTCTGGAGAATAAGGGAACAAAAATATCTTAAGAAGAAAAAATAGGGCCCACAAACCATAGAAGATTTTTGAATGGTTAACTTATTAGCTATGTAAATTATCATTTAAGCAAACTTTCTAAGTAGTCATGCAGCTGGTTTTTGTTTCTTTTATCTCAATTACAAAAGTGTAAAAACTATGCTTCTAAGGGGACTCAGGGGAGATCCTGATTCAGTTTTGTGGCATGTTGTAAATTGCTTTGGGGTCACTGGTGTTAAAAGGATGGTGAAATTGTTTTTAAGCAGCATTTGTTCTGTTCGTTTAAAGAAAATGGTCTTCTTGTTCAGTTTGTGCATCACAGGAAGTCTCAGTAAGAAAGATAATATGTTTCTAGCATGATTTTCCAGGAGGCTCTGGGAGTGTAGTGCCTGAGGCACTTGACTGCTAACCAGAAGGCTGGTGTTTCAAACCCACAAGCCACCCCTCGGGAGGAATATTCTTCCAAAGTGATCAATCTACTTCCGTAGTGACACTGTCTTGGAAATCCAAAGAGGGGTCGCTATGAGTCAGGTACGATTAGATGGCATATAACAACAACAACAACAACAAAAAGCATGATTTCCCAGCAGCCCCATGGCCTAGCAAGTTCCTGACCATATGAATTAGCTTTGGCTGAACTTGAAGTCTGCAGGAGTCAGTTCAATACGACTGCTTCAGGTTAGGGCTGAAGGATGCCCCATTTCCATGCATCGACTAGTCTTGAAACAATTAGGTGTCACAAAACACAGAAAAGGATTCATAGGAAAAATATCCCTTGAAGAGAAAATTTGAATAGATAGAACAATGTATTTTAAAAATAATGCTAGCATTTCTTCTATCGGCTTCTGAAAGCTGATAGAACTTTAAAAAACAGAGTCCTTTTATTTCTGCACTGAAGAGCTCAAATTCCACTCTTTACAGCCACAAAGATAATCTGCTTAAAGTAGTATCGATTCCTCCTTTTCTCCAATCCAGAATCATGCACTATTAGTTTCAGCAGAATATATAACCTTTTTAATACATAGAATTGGGAAGCATGTGAGGAACTGATGTTGTTGTTATGTGCCATTCAGTTGGCCCCGACTCATAATGACCCCTCCTTGGGTTTCCAAGGTGGTATCACTATGGAAGTATATTACCCAACCTTCCTCCCAAGGAGTGGCTGGTGGGTTTGAACCACTAACCTTCTAGTTAGCAGTCAAATGCTTTAGGCACTATGCCACCAGAGTTGCTAATCCTACTAATTGAGACCAGCTAGGTCCATTGCATCTGATCCTCTAATCTGCTGGGTAACTTGATGACTCAAACCTCAGCTGCTCCCTCACTTGGTCTACGGCCTCAGCAAATTATTGCTGTCTCTCAAATTAATGCTTAGTGAAATGGACATACTGATACTTTTCATGAAAGTTTTGATAAGGAGTAATTGTCAAAGATGTTCAGCACAGATCCCTGCCCAGACCAGGTCTCAAAATTAATATCCATACCTCCCCATTCTTCCCTCTCTAAGCCCACCTGTATCAGTTAGTTAAGCATCTGAGAAATTGATTGACTACTTACACATTATTTTCTTAGTATATCAAGCTCCAAAAGACATAATCACTACTTCTCTCATTTTATCTTTTTGTTGTCAACTCCCCATTACTTTAGAGAGTATTAGAGATAGTAGATAACAGAAATATATTTTTCCTAATTTATAAATGTCAATGCAATCCATCATGCAACTTCATCAACAAAATAGTGCCCAAACATCTCATATCTACCCACCTGGAAGCACTGTAAAAAGTCATAAAATCAGACAACTTTCCTGTTTATGTAATTAGATAAAAGTTGCCATAAGAGAGGAGAGAACCCTATGAAAATATTGATAATAACCTCCCCAGTTCCCATTAATTTGTACTTGTTATCTGACTGACTCTATTCTAACTTTCACATGCATTGCATAAGCAATTACTCAGACAATACTATAAACTCAGTGCTACAACTATTCCCATTTTCAAATAAAGAAATTGAAGAATGGAGATGTTTGGTGATTTCCACAATATCAGGCAACTCTAGATTAGTGAAGCAGAACACAAACACAGATCAATCTGCAACATAAGTCAGTCACCGTCTTGCCCCTCTGTCTAGTCATAGTTAACTACTAGTTTCACCAACACTTTAATGGGAGGCGTTAAACCATGGAGGCTGCAAGGCCAGATATACTCCAGGTGTTTAACTGTCTAAATTGAAGTAACTCAATTTAATTTCCAAATTATCAAATTTGTTTGGCAGTGGCAGCAACCTTACTCTGCTGTCTTCAGCAAGCCCATTACATTCTGCTCCCACTATCATCTACTGCATAAACAAAATTCCAAAGCTTCTTAGGAACCAAATGACCTCAGATGAATCAAAAACTTCAACTTCTCTTCTTAGCCTCAGTTTCAAGTCTGAATTGTGAAGAACATCTCTCTCTTTTTTATCACATATACATCATGTATACTCAATGTCTACATTTAAATGGCTCACAGATGTCTCTAACTTGACGTTTCTAAACCTGAGCTTCTGAATTCCCTGGAAAACAGATCTGCATGTCATCTTCCTCATCTAAAGTAATGTCAACTTCGTTCATCTGGTTACTTATACCAAAAAACTTGGCATCATCCTTGACTTAATTTTCCCTCACACCAAATATTGACTCCTTTAGAAAACCCAATGGCCTCTACCCTTAAAGTATATCCAGAACACAACCCAGATAAATACAAAGAGTGGCCATTTATAATCCCCTCCATACTACCAGACTTAGCTGCTAACTGGTTTATCTGCTTCTCTACCATTCCAAACCAAAACAAACTCTGCCATAAAGTCGATTATGATTTATAGAGACTACCATAAAATTTCTAAGGCTATAAATCTTTGTGGAAGCAAACTTCTTCATCTTCCTTCCATGGAGCAACTGGTGAGTTTGAACCATATTTTTTTTTAATTTTTATTGTGATTTGGGTAAAAGTGTATAGAGCAAATTCATTTTCCATACAGCAGCTCATATACACTTTGTCTCATGACATTGATGACAATTTACCACAATGTAACAGTTCCCCTCCCATTTCCTCCCCATAGTTACTTCTTCCCTGTGTCCTTCCCACCTATGTGCTCTGTACCCTGAGCTATGTCCCTGTGC
>NW_006922280.1:1067430-1070815 GCF_000298275.1 Orycteropus afer afer | reverse complement strand
TTTTATTTATGTGGTGGATGATGTTGATTGATTTTCTAATGTTGAATGATCTCTGCTTACCTGATATGAACCCCACTTGGTCATGATGAATGATTTTCCTTGATATGTTATTGCAGTCTATTGGCTAGGATTTTGTTGAAGATTTTTGCATGTCTATTAATGAGGGATATTGGTCTCTGGTTTTCCTTTTGAGTCATGTCTTTGCATGGTTTTGGTATCAAGGCTATGCTTGCTTCATAAAGTGAGTTATGGAGGATTCCATCCTTTTCTGTGTTTTGGAATAGTGAGTAGGATTGGTATCAGTTCTTCACTGAATATTTTGTAGAATTCTCCTGTGAAACCATCTGGGCTTTTAGTTGGTAATTTTTTGATGACCTGTTCAATTTCTTCTTTTGTGATGGACCTGTTCAACTTTTCGACATCAGTCTGTGTTAGTCTAGGTAAATGATGTGTTTCTTGAAATCTGTCCATTTTTTCCAGATTTTCAAATTTTTTGGAGTACAGTTCTTCATAGTATCCTGATATTATCCTTTAATTTCAGTTGGTTCTGTTGTGATGTCACCCATTTCATTTCTTATTCAGGTTATTTGTATTCTCTCCCTCTTTTCTTTTGTTAATTTTGCCATAGGTTTTTCAATTTTAATGATCTTTTCAAAAAACCAACTATGGTCCTATTGATTTTTTTTTCTTGCCCTTCTATTTTCTGTTTCATTGATTTCTGCTCAAATCTTGATTATTTAATTTCTTCTGGTGACTGTAGGCTTTTAATGTTGTTCTTTTTCTAATTGTTGGAGATCTTGGTTTAAAGTGTTGATTTTTGCTCTTTCTTCTTTTTTGATGTGTGCATGTATTGCTCTAAATTGACCTCTGATCACTGCTTTTACTCTGTCCCATAGATTTTGGTATATTGTGTTTTCATTCTCATTTGATTCAAGGAATTTTTGAATTTCTATTTTTATTTCTTCTCTTATCCAGTCTTTCTCTAGGAGGGTATTGTTCAGTTTCCATGTGTTTACACTTTTTCTGTTGATATTCCTATTGTTGATTTTGAATTTGATAGCATTATGATCTCAGAAGATGCTTTGCAGTATTTCAATGTTTTTAAATTTATTAAGGCTTGCTTTATGGCCTAACATATGGTCTATCATGTAAAAAGTTCCATGTGCACTGGAGAAGAATGTATATTGTGTTGCTGTTGGGTGAAGTGTTCTGTAGATATTTATAAGGCCCAGTTGGTGGAGTGTATTATTTAGCTCTTCTGCATCCTTGTTGAGTTTCTCTCCAGTTGTTCTATCTTTCAAAGAAGGTGGTACATTAAAATCTTCCACTATGACAGTGGAGTCATGTATTTGGCTTTTCAACTCTTTTAAAGTGTGATTTATGTATTGTGGGGCCCTTTCATTGGGTCCATAGATATTTATTATGGTTATATCTTCATGATCAATTGATCCTTTAATCATTATATAATGTCCTTCCTTGTCTTGTATGGTGGTTTTTGTCTTAAAGTCAATTTGATCAGAAATTAATATTGCCACTCCTGCTCTCTTACAGTTGCCATTAGCTTGATATATCTTTTTCCAACCTTTGATTTTTGTCTATTTTGGTCTTTGTCTCTAAGGTGTGTCTCGTGTAAGCAGCATATTGATGGGTTTTGTTTCCTTATCCAATCTGCAACTCTCTTTCTCTTGAGTGGTGCATTTAATCCATTAACATTCATTGTAGTTATTGACAAATATGAATTGGTTGCTGTCATTTTGTTATGTGTTTTTTCATGGTCTCTCTGGTTTCTTTGTTCCATATTATTTTCTGTGTTGAGGTCATTATGTTTATGAATTGTGTTTTCATTTCATTAGTTGCTGTTGTTTTAGAATTTGCTGAATATTTGTGCTTGTCCTCTTTTTTATTATGATGTGAAAGTTTATTATTTTTCATTGAAGTTACCCTGTGATTTTAATTTTCTCCCATGTTTAGAACAGTCCATTCTATCTTGCAACTCTCTTGACTTTCTCGCCATGTAGAAGTTCTATAACTACACAATATTTTCCTTCTTTTTGATTTGTAGTTGTCCTCATTTCCCAGTTGATGTCTTTGATTTTCTGTTTATAATTTTTTAAGCTTATTTAAGTTTGGATATGTCCATAGCTGTGATTTCTGGGTTATGTCATCTTGTATATTAATGGTCGGTTGTTTGCTCTTTTTGGTTCTCTGTTCAAAGGACTCCCTTTTGTATCTCTCATAAGCTTGGTCTGTTTTTAAAAAAAAAAAAAAATCCTTAATTTCTACTTATGGAAATCTCTTAATTTCACCATCATATTTGAGGGGAAATTTTGCTGGGTATATAATTCTTGGTTGAAAATTATTCTCTTGCAGGGTTTTATGTATACCATCCCATTGCCTTCTTACTTGCATGGTTTCTGCTGAAAAATCAGAGCTTATTCTTACTGGTTGTTTTTCCTGTTATGCTTTCAGGTTTCTTTCTTTGTCTTTGGTTTTGATGAGTTTCATGATGATATGTATTGGTGATTTTCTTTTGGGGTCTACCCTGTTTGGGGTTTTTTGGAGTTCCTAATTTGATATATTCTCATCTTTCATCATATCTGGAAAGTTCTCTTCCAGTAAATCTTGGACAATTTTCTCAGTGGTTTTATTTTTCTCTTCCTTTTCTGGAATTCCAATGACATGTTGGTTATTCCTTTTGATGGTATTCCACAAGATCCTTAGGCTTTCTTCCTTTTGTTTTGATCTTTTTTCTGATTGATACCTTTCCTAAGAAGTATTCAGGTATTTGTCTTCAATCTCATTAATTCTGTCTTCCATTGATTTGATTCTCCTCTTTTGCCCTTTCAATGTGTTTCCTATTTCTGAAAATTTAGTATTAATTTTCTGGATTTCTATCTGTAGATTTTATATCATTTCTAATTTTTCATTTATTCTGTCATTTTTTCTTGTATTTTCTTCCAAAATTCTTCTAAGGTTTTGTCTGTATTTTCCTTGATCTGTCTCTCCATCCTTTGAAAATACCTAACTATAATTCTTTTGAATTCTTTATACGAGAGTTGTAATGCTGCTTCTTCCTCAGGGATGTGTTCTTGGTCTGTTTCCTGCTCCCTTGTTTCTACCACTTTATCTTGCTTCTTTGTGTGAATGACGATGGTCTTTTGTCTCTAAGACATTGTGACATTGTTGTACTTATATCTCTGTTAACTGTTTGTGGAGAGCAGCTAAGGGTGAGTCAGGCTGTACATAGTGGTTATCATTGGCCCATTGGTGGAAAAGGAAGTGGTGGTTCTTACTCAGTAGGTGAAGCTGTGGGAAGTTGGGTGTAGTTGTGTCATATAGGGATTGTTGCTGTCTTCCACTTAATTAGACAAAAAAAAAAAAAAAA
>NW_006922280.1:1050341-1067245 GCF_000298275.1 Orycteropus afer afer | reverse complement strand
AACACTAGAACCTGAGAAGGGCTAAATAAAGAATAATAATAAAAAGGATAATAATAATAATAGTGATTTTAAAACAGATAAAAACAAACTAACTCAAAAAAAAAAAATCTGGGCAGGATGGGGTAGGGCACCCAGGCACCACCCAAGCACACAAACCAGGATCGATTTCCTGCCAGCCTAGAAGGTAGGTGGGAGTGAGATATGTATGCACCTCTGTTCACCAAGAGGGTGTTGGGTATGTCAGTCACCAGGAGAATGTCATACCTTTCCAGTTGTCGGTGTCTGGAATGTCTTTGTGGTTCCCAGCAAGTGGAGCCTGTTCTTAAGTCCCTGGAGTCTGGGAGAATGCTGTCACTTTAAATATCCAAAATTGTCAAATGGCTTTTAAACATTCAAAATGGCTGCACCCTCTGGACAGGCAAAAGTCCACGGCTCAGCCTGTCTTCCTCTTTGCTGCTTCTGCTTTTATTCACCACCCACCAGAGCAGTCCTCTGTGCTTTCCCTGGCTAGAAGGGCTGATTTTTAGGTTAATTCTTAGGTCTTAACACCACTCAGCAATATCCAAGCTGTCTGTGCCATCAGGATCACTGCCAGACCACAGCTTCGTATGTCTCCTGTTTTGGTGTTTTTATGCAAATTATTCTACTAGTTTAGTCCACTTCTATATACCTCCCTTCAAAGCTCAGGGGTTCAGTATTATCTTTTGTATCTCTGTTAAATTGTTCCCCTTTTCTTTGTTGAAGAGTGTCTGTGCACTCTTTCTTCCTATTCTGCCATCTTACGGGAACTCCAGGGAGAAGACTGACATTAAGACTTTTGTCCAAGGCTGCACTCTCAGTTCCAAAGTAAGGCAGATGCCTTGTCTTCCACATATTACTGCTTCTTCCACAGAGACAACTCATATAATGACTGGCTTCTGTGGCCTTCGTGTGTATCACAACTCCCACTGCCAGTAATTACCAAAGGAGGTTGAACTCTAAGCAGTATTCTGTCCTAAGGGTATGGAAGTAAGGATCTCTGAAAGGCCCTGATTTTTATTAAATCCACTTACCACTGCCCTGTCTTTCAGAAAACAATTAACTGATACTTCCAATATGCATGGTCCCCTCTGTCCATGCTGATAAAAAAATAGTGAATGGATTCTTATCACTATGATTTGAAGTTGAATTGTTTAGACAGAAAAGTAAATAATGAAATAACAATAATAAAGAATATTAGTGAGATTACCTCCTGTGCTGGCCAATTTACTGCCATCAGCTCATTTAATCCTGAAAGCATAATTACTATTATGACTCATATTTAAATAATAATGAACACAGACACAGAAGGGTTAAGAAACTAGCCAAGATCTCAGAGCTGAAAATCATGAAGCTCATCCCACCAGTAGGTTGTCTTCTTTCATGTCTGTATGGTCAACTATTATGAAATACTGTCTCCACGCTATTAAGTCTTCAGTCTGGATTTGACCTAAAAAAGAGAAAAGTTGATAGTACAAAGTAGAAAATACAAGTCAATATTTAAATGAAATAACCAAGGGCAGTGGCTTTCAGAACACCTAGATTCAACTGAGATGTAAGAGCTCATAGACAAGCCTCCTAGCAGTTAAGAATAAGAAAAAGAAAATCTGAAGTAGTGGTAATAGTCTCCTAAGTGTGCAAAGAAGAACCTAATAATGAGAGAAAAATAAAATCAAGTGATAAACATTACACTAAAGGGTGAGGATGCCAGTTTTTCCCAATGGAAACTAACATCTTATAGATGCTGGATACTTGTGCATCAATGTTTATTGCAGCCCTATTCATAATAGCCAAAAGATAGAAATGATTTAAAGGCCCATCAGTGGATTACTTGATAAACAACTGTGATACATACATATACACAATGCAAAACTACTCACCCAGTAAAAGAAAGGAAGTCTTGATGTCTTGATACATGCCATAATAGGAATGGAGCTTGAAGACATTATGATGAGTGAAATAAGTCAATCACAAATGGACAAATATTGTGTGACCTCACTTATACAAAAAGACAAGGACAGGGAAATGTATAGAGACCAAAGTTTGTTGGTGGTTACTAGAGGTAAGACAGATGAAAGGGGGTTATTGCCTAAGAAGTACTGAATTTAGATTTATAGAGATGGACAAATGACATTGATTAAGGATAGGGCTCTGCAGCAAATTAATCTAATTGCTATCAGTAAGTTGTACACCTGTAAAATGTTTCATTGGCAGAAATTATGGTATAGATATATTTATAACTATAACAAAGCAAAGAAAAAGAGTAGTTTATTTTATGTAAAATAACATACCTCATGAGATTTCATTCTGTGGTTTGGAGATTTAAGGTCATGGTTTCATGAGATATCCTAGTTAATTGTTCTAGTAACATGTTCAGTGCTTCTGCTCTACCTTCTAGTTTATTCTGTATTGCTTGGTGTCTTGAAAACTTTCAAGAAGCCATTCAAGTGACAACAATTGGTCTTTGTAGAAGATCACTAGAAAACTGAGGTACTTGACATAACTAAAAAAATTGACACAACTCTGAATTAGACTCATTCTTTCCTAGAACTCTGCTTCTGCTTTTTAGAGTATATGACCCATGACCACACTCTTAACGAAGGTAATTTATTTGGAAACATTCTGAGGTGGCCCATCCAGAAGTTTGCAGGAAACAGAAGGAATCAGGTCTGGAATGCAGAAAAGTGAGACTAAGGTTAAGTATCTCAGCCAATCGAAATTCTTGGTAAATAAATCTTACAGAATATGCTAAATAAATATCAATCAATCAAATGTACCCCCATACTTTTAAAAACTATGTCCTTATATTCTCTCTCCACCAATTTGAATGTTCATTTTGGCACTTCCCAATTTGCAAATCTTTGAATCTGGGTAAAACTCTCATTTTACAGAAACTCTCCTTCATTTATAAGTCTCTATTTGCTTAACAAGGAGCTCTGGTAGCATAGTGCCTAAGACACTTAACTGCTAACCAGAAGGCTGGCGGTTCAAACCCACCAGCCACTCCTCAGAAGGAAGGTTGGACAATCCAATTCTGTAGTGATACCACCTTGGAAACCCAAGGATGGGTCACTATGAGTCAGGTCCAACTCAATAGCATGCAACCACCACCACCACAATGTGCCTAATGGAGGACATCATTTCTGATGTCAGATGGATCTTGGCTCAAAAGAAAGAATATCAGAAAGATGTTTACCTATATTTTATTGACTATGCAAAAGCATTCAACTGTGTGCATTGTAACAAATTATGGATAATATTGTGAAGAATGGGAACTCCACAGCACTTAATTGTGGTCATGTAGAACCTGTACATAGACCCAGAAGTTGTCATTCGAACAGAGCAAGGAGATACTGCAAAGTTGAAAATCAGGAAGGGTGTGTGTCAGGGTTGTATCCTTTCATCATACCTATTCAATCAGCATGCTGAGCAAATAATCCAAGAAACTGGACTATATGAAGAACAATGCAGCATCAGGACTAGAGGAAGACTCATTAACAACCTTAAATATGCAAATGAAATAAACTAGTTTGCTGAAGTGAAGATGACTTCAAACATTAACTGATGAGATTAAAGACCACAGTCTGCAGTACTGATTACAACTCAACATAAAGAAAACAAATCATCACAACTGAAACCAATAAGCAGCATCACAGTAAATGGAGAAAAGATTGAAGTTGTCCAATATTTCATTTTACTTGGATCCATAATCAACACTCATGGAAGTAGTAATTAAGAAACCAGACATCATACAGTACTGGGCAAATCTGCTGCAAAAGACCTCTTTAAAGTTTTGAAATCAAAGACTTTGAAGACTACGGTGTGCCTAATCCCAGCCATGGTATTTTCAATATGTATGTGAAAGTTGGACAGTGAATAAGAAAGAATGAAAATGAGTTGAAGCTTTTGAATTGTGGTGAAGAATACTGAACTGCCACAAGAACGAACAAATCTGTCCTGGAAGAAATGCAGCTGGAATGTTCCTGGGAAGTGAGAATGGCTTCATCTCACCTACTTTGGTCATGTTGTCAGAAGGGACCATTCCCTGGAAAAGGATATCATGCTTGATAAAGTGGAGAGTCAGTGAAAAAGGGGAAAACCCTGAATGAAATGGATGCAACAATGGGCTCAAATATAGCAAGGATAGTGAGGATGGCATAGGTTTGAGCAGTGTTACCTTCTGTTGTACATAGGGTTGCTATGAGCCAGAGCTGACTCGACAGCACCTAACAATGACAACAACATTTAGCTGGGAGGAGCTTTGGTAGTGTAGTGGTAAAGTATTTGGCTGCTAACCAAAAGTTCAGTGGTTTGAACCTACCAACTTCTCTGTGGAAGAAAGATGGGTCAGTCTTTTTTTTTTTTTTTTTTAAAAATTTATAGCCTTAGAAGGAAACCCAACAGAGATCTCTATGAATCAGAATTGGCTCGATGGCAGTGAGTTTAGTTTAGTTTATTTGCCTGGAATATGCACTGGTGGCATAGTAGTTAAAGCATCTGGCTGCAAAACAAAAGGTTAATGGCTCAATTTTTAATCCACCAGACACTCTGTGGGAAAAAGATGAGATAGTCTGCTTCCATAAAAATTTACAGTCTTGGAAACACTATGAGGCAGTTCTACTTTTTCATAAAGGGTTGCTATGAGTCAGAATTGATTGAATGACAATGGATTTTGGTTTATTTGCCTGGAGCAATACAAGAAGAAGGCAATTAAGGAATAGGAAGAGAATATGGAATGTGTGGCTAATTTCCTCAGTGAACAACTGCCTCTTTTGTAATGAAACATAAACTGGATAGTGCCCAGCTACCATTACTGAACATTTTGATCAAAGATTCTATACACGAATCTTGATCAAAAAGGGGATAGTGTAGGAAGAACTTCAAATTCTCATGGAATTCAGAATTTCTGTAGCCATGGAAGTTTCCTAAACCTATTGTCTACTGTATTTAAATTTTACAGAAAAATATCCTCTGAAGTCTTCTTAAAATTAAACAACACTTTAACTTACCTGGTGAAAAATGCCTGCCTTGAGCATCATGCTCTTTTCAGATATAGGATCAAATTGTCAACAGCAACTCGGAAGACTAGATCAAAACCTTGGGGGAAGTATTTATCTATGTGGGAGGAACAACTCCGAAAAGGAAGATGAGGATGGCTGCACAACTCATTGAATGTAATCAATGTTACTAAAATGTTCATTAAAAAACCAAACTCACTGCTGTCAAGTCAGATCTGACTCATAGTGACCTCTCCTTGGGTTTCCAAGGCCGTATCACTACAGAAGTAGATTGCCCAATCTTCCTTCCAAAGAGTGGCTGGTGGGTTTGAACTGCCAGCCCTCTGGTTAGCAGTCAAATGCCTTAGGCACTATGCCGCCAGAAAAAATTGAATTTGTGTGTGTATTTCGTGCAGGAAAGGGAGGCACCAGGAAGGGCCAGGGACCACAGAATGGCAGGTTTCAATTAGGAATTAGGTAAAAGGAGGGTGCACAGGTTTCCAACAGCTAAGTGAGATAAACTTGTCTGTCAGTTTGTCATCCTATGAAGTTTGTACATTGCCTGAGGCTATAGGCTGTTGCACGGGTGTTTCAGACACTAACAGTGTTGCATATCGTGCATAAGTTTCAACGCAGCTTACAGACTAAGACAGACTAGGAAGAAGGCCATCCACTTCTCAAAAGTTGGCCAGGGAAATCCTAATGAATAGGAGAAAAACCCTGTCTGATACACTACTGGGCAAATTTATGAACAGCTTGGAAACACTGTTGGACACATTGCAGGAAGATGAGGCTGCTGGGTTGGAAGGCACTCAAAAGATGACTGGTAAAGAGCTGCCTTATCAGAGTATAACCAACCATAATGATATGGATAAAGTAAGTCTTTCAGGACCTCCATGTGCTGACATGACATAATTCAAATTCAGAAGAAACAGCTGCAAACATACATTAATAATACGAACATGGAATGTATGAAGTATGAATGTAGGAAAATTGGAAGTTGTCAAAAATGAAATGGAACACATAAAGATTGATATCCTAGGCATTAGTGAGCTGAAATGGACCGGTTTTGGCCATTTCAAATCAGACAACCATATGATCTACTATGTCTGGAATGACAAATTGAAGAGGAATAGTATGGCATTAATCATCACAAAAGATGTTTCACGATCTATCTTCAGGTACAATGCTGTCAGTGATAGGATAATATCCATATGACTACAAGGAAAACCCCTTAACACGACTATTATTCAAATTTATGCACCAACCAACAAAGCCAAAGATGAGGAAATTGAAGATTTTTATCAACTTCTACAGTCTGAAATTGAATGAACATACAATCAAGATGTGTTGCTTATCACTGGTGATTGGAATGCAAAAGTTGGAAACAAGGAAGAATCACCAGTAGTTGGAAAATGTGGCCTTGGTGACAGAAATAATTCTGGAGATTGCATGATAGAATTTTGCAAGACCAATGACTTATTCATTCCAAATACCTTTTTTCAAAAACACAAACGGCAGCTATACACATGGACATTGCCAGACGGAGTACACAGGAATCAGATTGACTGTATCTATGGCAGGAGATGATGGAAAAGCTCAATATCTTCAGCCAAAACCAGGTCAGGAGCTGATTGTGGAACAGACAACCAACTGCTTATATGCAAATTCAACTTGAAGTTAAAGAAAATTAACATAAGTCCACAAGAGCCAAAATATGACCTTGAATATTTCCCTTCTGAATTTAGAGACCATCTAAAGAATAGATTTGATGCATTTAACACCAATGACCAAAAGCCAGAAGAATTGTGGAATGATATCAAGAACATCATCCATGAAGAAAGCAAGAGGTCATCAAAAATATGAGAAAGAAAGAAAAGACCAAAATGGATGCCAGAAGGGACTCTGAAATTTGCCCTTGAGTGAAGAGAAGCTAAAGCAAATGGAAGAAATGGCAAAATAAAAGAGCTGAACAGAAGATTTCAAAGAGCAGCTCATACAGACAAAGCCAATTACTATAATGAAATGTGCAAAGACCTGGAGTTATAAAACCAGAAGAGAAGAGCATGCTTGACATTTTTCAAGCTGAAAGAACTGAGGAAAAATTTTAAACCTCGATTTGCAATATCGAAAGATTCCATGGGCAAAATATTGAATGATGCAGGAAACATCAAAAGAAGATGGAAGGAATACTCAGAATCACTGTACCAAAAAGAACTGGTCAATCTTCATCCATTTCAGGATGTGGCATACGTTCAAAAACCAATGGTATTGAGGGAAAAGGTCAAAGCTGTGCTGAGGGAATTGGCAAGGAACAAGGCTCCAGGAATTGACAATACCCAGTGAGACGTTTCAACATATGGATGCCCTGCTGGAGGTACTCACTTGGTTATGCCAAGAGATTTGTAAGACAGCTACCTGGCCAACTGACTGGAAGAGATGCATATTTATACCCATTCCAAAGAAAGGTGATCCCACAGAATGTGGAAATTATCGAACAATATCATTAATATCACACACAAGTAAGATCTTACTGAATGTAATTTAAAAACAGTTGCAGCAGTATATTGACAGAGAACTTCCAGAGGTGCAGGCTGAATTCAGAAGACATGGAATGAGGGATATCATTGCTGATGTCAGATGGACCTTGGCTCAAAGTAAAGAAGACCAGAAAGATGTTTACTTGTGTTTTATTGACTATGCAAAGTATTTGATTGTGTGGATCATAACAAATTGTGGATAACATTGAGAAGAATGGCAATTCTAGAACACTTAATTGTACTCATGAGGAACCTGTACCTTGAGCAGGATGCTGTCGTTCGAACAGAACAAGGGGACACTACATGGTTTAAAATCAAGAAGGGAGTGTGTCAGGGTTGTATCCTTTCCCCATACTTATTCAATCTGTATGCTGAGCAAAATAATCCAAGAAGCTGGACTATATAAAGAAGAACATGGCATCAGGATTGGAGGAAGAATCATTAACAACCTGTGATATGCTGACAATACAACTTTGCTTGCTGAAAGTGAGGATGACTTGAAGTACTTACTGAAGAAGATTGAAGAATACAGTCTGCAGTATGGATTATGTCTCAATTTAAAGAAACAAAAATCCTCACAACTGTACCTATTAGCAACATTACGATAAATGGAGAAAAGGTTGAAATTGTCAAAGACTTCACATTGCTTGGTTCTACAATCAATGCCAATGGAAGCAGCAGTCAGGACATCAGGCGACCTATAGCACTGGGCCAATAGGCTGCAAAGGACCTCTTTCAAGTGGTAAGGAGAAAAGATGTCTCCTTGAGGAGTAAGGTGCACCTGACACAAGCCATGATATTTTCAATCACCTCATATGCATGTGAGAGCTGGACAATGAATAAAGCAGACCAAAGAAGAGTTGATGCTTTTGAGTTGTGATGTTAGCAAAGAATGCTGAAAGTACCATGGACTGCTAAAAGAACAGGTCTGTCCTGGAGGAACTGCAGCCAGAATGCTACTTGGAGGCAAGAATGGCCAGACTTCATCTCACATACTTTGGTTATGTTGTCAGAAGTGACCATTCCTTAGAGAAGAATGCCATGCTTGGTAAGGGGGAGAGTCAATGAAAGAGGGGAAGACCCTCAAAGAGGTGAAATGACACGGTGGTGGCGGCAATGATCTCAAGGGTAGCAAGAATGATGGAGCTGGCTCAGGACTGGGCGGTGTTTCGTTCTGCTGTGCATAGGGTCACTATGAGTCAGAAACAACTCCATGGAACATAACAACAAATGTCCTGCATATATTCCCAACCAAAAAAAAAAAAAAAAAAAATTTTTTTTTTTTAATAAATAAATGAAAAGGATAGTGGTTAGAGGGACATCCAGTGAAACTTGACAAGAATTTTCTCGCTTCTTGGCATAAACTTCAAGAGTCTGTCACATGGAGAGGAGATGGTGTCTTTCATTCTGCTCCTCATTACCTATTAAACTGAAACACCAGCATTGGCCATACCCTCAATGCCTTCAGTGCAATAGTGTGTCTATAGATTTGATGCAAAAGATACAGTGAGGAGGCATGAGGCATGGTTGCAGGAGTGAAATCTCTGAGAAGACAAAGCAGTGAGCAGTGACTTCACAATGAAAACTTCTTCCTCTTGCACAAACATGTTTTCACTGAGCCAGTTCTCTAAATGAGCGTGCCTCAAACTTAAGAATGCATCACAATTACATCTAGGCTGTTAAAATACAAATTCCTGAGCTACGCTTTAGAGATGAGCAGTTCTAGAGACAGGAGTGGAGGAGCAGATAAGGTGGAAAAGAGACCCCAAGCCCAGGGAATAAATAGTTTGAAGTGAATAAATTGCAGTATGTGACAAGGGGATAAAAATATAAATGCCCAGCAAAAGCCAGGTCATGAAGTACTGCAGGAACAACCTCATGGCAGCTTAGTAGACCTACTGAGACAGAGTCAGAGGCCCAGAAATCTGTCTTTTAACAAATTCTTCACGGTTAATAAATTCATCTGTGTGCTAAAATTTGAAAACCATTGACTTATTTTCAAAAAGAATTTCAGTTCTATCTGGATGTGATTACATGTGATATTGAGACTACCTTTGTAATTTATCAAATCTTTGTAATTTATTAATGTTTGCTCATTTTAACCTTTGAGTAGCATGTGTGCAGGACAAATCCAGTGCAAGCAAGACATTAAAGGCCTTAGAAATGAAACTGATACTGAAACCACCACCCATATAAGGAAAAAACAAATCTCAGAATCCTCAAATATTAGGAAATTAAACAACACAGTTTTTTAATAACTCATTGGTCAAAAAAGTAATTACTAGAGGTGTTGGTAAATGTTTTGAACTGAGTAAAATTGAAAGAACAACATTATCAAAACTGGGATGTTGCTAAAGCAGTGAGAGAAATTTATAGCAATAATATTTATATTTTAAAAAGTTCTCAAATCAATGAACTAAGCTTCTACCTTAAGAAAATAGAAAAAGAAGAGCAAATTCAACCCAAAGTAAATAGAAGAAAACCAAAAACCAAAAACCAAAACCAAACTCACTGCCCTGGAATCAATTGCTCTTATAGTGACCCCTCCTTGGGTTTTCGAGGTGGTATCTCTATGAAAGTAGTTTACCTAATCTTCCTTCTGAGGAGTGCCTGGTGGGTTTGAACTGCCAGGAAGAAATAAATATAAGAAAATATTTTTTTATATATATTTAAAACAGAAACAGATAGAAAAAAATCAATAAAATGAAAAAACCTTTCTTCAAAGACAATTTAAAAAATTATCAACCCCTAGTCAAATTGACCAAGAAAAATTACCAATATCTAGAAGGAAATATACCCTAAGTACAAAATTATTAACAAGATAATATTATTAATTATTTGGTAAAATCAATAATTTAAATGAAATGGAAAGAATTTTTTTAAAGACATAAACTATCAAACCTCACTCAAGAAGAAATAGATGACCTTATTAGCCCTATATCTATTAAATAAATTGAATTTGTGATTTAAATTTAAAATCTTCCAACAAGGGAAATTCTAAGCCCAGATGGCTTTACTGCAAATTCTAACAACATTTATGGATAAAATTATTCCAATTCTACACAAAATTTTCTAGAGAATGGAAGAGAAGGGAACATTCAATGTATAATGCAAGTCTTACCCTGAAACCAAAACCAGAAAAACACATTACAATATCCTTCATAACAGAGACATACAAAAGTCTTAAACAAAATATTAGTAAATCAAATCTAGTAATATATTTTAAAAGGCAAAATATAATGACCAAATGGAGATTATCCACAGAATGCCAGGTTGGCCATCATTTGAGAAACCATCTATGTAAATCATTTTATCAACAGAATAAAGAAGACAACCATATGATCATTTAAATAGATTCAGGAGAAGATGATTATGATAAATGTTCTCAGAAAACTACAAATAGAAGAAAACTTAACCTAATAAAGGATATCTAAAAAATTTAAAATCTACAGCTAACATTATACTTAATGTTGAAAGAATGAATGGGTTCATCTCAAGATGATGAACACACTTTCCTATTCAACATCATAGTAGAAGTCCTAACTAGTACAATAGAGAAAAATAAATTAAAGATATATAGATTGATAAGGAAAAAGTAAAAATCTTTCTATATCCAGATGGTGTAATTATCTATGTCAAAAATCTCAAGGAATCTGAAAAAAAAAAAGTTACTGGAGCAAATGAGAGAATTTAACAAGGAGACAGGATAGACAATTAATAATTAAAAATGATATAATTTCTGTACTTTATCAGTGAGCAATTAAACATTTAAATCAAAAAGTAATTAATACAATAGTGCTAAAATAATAGAAAATATTTAAATAAAAATCAAACAAAATATGTGCACCTAACATTGTCAATGGCACCGAACGACAACAACAGCAATATATTTGCAGGACCTGTGTGATTAAAACTGTAAATCAAAGACTCAATATTTTTTAGAGGTCACATATTCTTCAAGCTGATTTATAGATTCAATACAATTCCAAGGAATGTCACTGCAGGATCTTTTTAGAAATTGAGAAACTGATTCTAAAATCAAAAGACCAAGGAACTAGAATAGCCAAAACAATTTTGGAAATGTTGAGCAAATTTGGAGTACTCATGCTGTCTAATTTCAAAGCTTACTATGAAACTACAGAGTAGGTTGAGAAAGAAACAGGCACATAAATCAATGGAACAGAATTGAAAGTCCAGAAACAGACTCACACATAGTCAATTGGTCTTTGATAAAGGTGTAAAAGCAATTCAATGGAGAAAGACAGTATTTTCCAAAAAAGTTGCTGCAAGAATTGGACTTTCAAATGTAAAATAAATGACCTATATTTTGCACTTTATACATAAATGAATGCAAAATTAATTATAGATCTGAATGTAAAACCTAAAACGGTAAAATGTGTTGAAGAAAACATAGCAGGTCTCTGTGACAAATTACCAAAAGTTCTCTTAGATATACACCCAGAAGTACAATCCATGAAGGAAAAAAAAAAAAAAGTTGAACTTCATTGATTTAAAAACAGGGCAGACCCTGTGGAAACATTGCAAAAGTAATTAAAGACAAGCTAAAGATGGAGAAAACACGTATTTGACAAGTGACTTATATCCAATATATATAAAGAACTCTCAAATTAGAAAGAAAGAAAAGAAAAACACAATTAGAAAGTATCAAAATATTTAAAAGGGTATTTCTTCAAAGAAGATAACTATGTATTTGGGAGAAGAGAGGAAGTACAGGAAAAGATGATCGGTATCATTAATCATTAGCAACTTCTAATTAAAATTACAATGAGTTACCACTTCACACTTTTAAAAAATGCCTGAAAGCAAACACCCTGATAATACCAAATGCTACTGAGTATGTAGAGCACTGAAACTCTCTTACACTGCTTGTAAGAGAATTGTGAATTCAAAACGATAAAAGAACTTTGGGGACCAGTTTGGTAATTTAACACACACTTACCATGTGTGGAAGTTAATGTTGTATATCAACTTGGCTGAGACATGGTTTTGAGTGGCTTGGCAGCTGGATGTGGTATAATCAACTCCATGGTGGAATTTGCTATGAGAAACTAATTAACTGCCTTCAGGGTATGGCTCCCAGTATACAGGAAAAGCTTTCAAAAAGTTCTCTAGATTTGTGCCATATTTGGATTCTGCACTTGGCTAAGTTTTCTTCTTTAGTTCCTGGACTTGAAGCTATAGCCTGCCATGTTGTCTGCCAATCTTGGGATTGTTCCTGGACTTGAACCAGTGGCCTGCCATGTTGCCTGCTGATCTTGGGGTTCTGCCATTTTACCTGCCATTCTTGGGTTCTTCAGTCTCAACATCCAATAGCTACATGAGTAAAAGAAGCCTCCAGTTCCAGTGGGCCTGGAACAAGAGGTAGAACTGAAGCCCACATTTGAAGGGCCTTAACCCAACCCCTAGAGCTGCCATTCTGAATTCAGAGTTCTAGCCTTCTAAACTGCAAAAGACTAAATTCCTGTTTGTTAAAGCCATCCAGTTGTAGTGGTCCTGCTGTAGCAGCACTAGAGAACTAAGACATAATACAAGCCAGCCATACTACAGTAATACTACTCTTAGCTATTTATCCAAGAGATATCCTGTATGTTAATGTTTTAGCTGCTTTATTCATAGTTGTGGAACACATTTGGGAAATAATTCAAATCTACTTCAGTTGGTGAATGGATAAACCAATGGTGGCACTTCCTCTCATGAATACTGCTCAGCAATAAAAAAGAATGAACGGTTGGTATACATCAACCTAAGTAAATCTCAGCTGCATTATTCTAAGTGAAATAAGCCAAACTCAAGTTACATACTTTATAATGTCATTTATGTGGCATTCTGGAGAAAAAGGAAAACTACAGGGAAATAAAATAGATTAGTATGTTCTGGGGAATGGCATGGAAATAAAGGGACATCAGGGAATTTTGGAGGGTATTGGAACTATTTTATATTTTGATTGTGGTAGTGGTCACATTTAAGGAACAGAAATAATGCACGTGTAGTAAGAATGCCCAGAAGATTTGACTGTAAATGTCTCTCATATTAAACCTTGAGGTTGTTGTTGTTGTTGTTGTTATGTGCCGTCGAGTCAGCCCTGACTCATAGCGACCCCTCCTTGGGTTTCCGAGGCAGTATCACTACGGAAGTAGGATTGCCCAACCTTCCTTCCGAGGAGTGGCTGGTGGGTTTGAACCGCCAGCCTTCTGGTTAGCAGTCAAGTGACTTAGCCACTATGCTACCTTGAGGTACATCACTCCAAATCAGGATCATTGAGGATTTCTGAGTAGCCTTAGAACCCACATGGGTTTATGCCACCAGGGGCAAGGAACCTAGTGTATTCATTGTCAGTAGTTGAAAGTTGTACCTGGGGACATTAATATTGCAGCCCCACTAGCTGTGGGTCGCATGCTGAGTGTGCCTCCTTGGTAAAAGAAAGACCTAAAGCAGAAAGACAAGGAGCTTCTGCCCATGTGGAAAATGGTTGGCCTGGAAGATTTTCTGCTAAAGCAGAGGGAATCAGTGAAATAGAGTGAGCACCCACAAAGACTTCCTCGTACTCCAAGAAATGTGGGCCCATGCTTAGTGTGGACAGACTTCACACACAGGTCCTGAGTTTAAGACCATGTAGAAGAGGGTCTCCTTGATCAGGAGACATGACGGCCAGCTGTGAGGACATCAGACTCTTTCCCCAAGGCTTACTCATAGAACTCAAGCACAATACAGCTTGGAAAGGAAGCCTGCAGGACATGCATGATCAATAAAAATTGCTTCTCCTGCTTGGCCATTTACACTGCTTGGTAATGAGCTTTCCAGGAAAAGCTGACCACCCTCAGAGCCTAGTGGAGCCAGTCATCTGTCTAAACCAAAAAGCCTACTGCCAATGAGTTAATTCTAACTCATAGCAAACCTCATTGGGTTTCCAGAAGGCTGGTGGTTCAAACCCACCAGCCATTCTTCATAAGGAAAGTGGGGCAATCTACTTCCATAGTGATACCACGTCGGTAACTCCAGGTGGGGTTGCTATGAGTCAGATCCGACTCAACAGCAGTGGGATTGTTTTTTTTGTAAATCTTTACCAAACTTGATTGCCCTATCTTCCTTCCACGGAGTGGCTGGTGGGTATGAACCACCAACCTTCTGTTTAGCAGTCAAATGTGTTAGGCATTGTCTAGTGCAGTTTTAATATGTATATATGAAATAAATATTGTGAAAATACAGAAAGGTGCAAAAAAAACTATTCAATTAACATATCAGAATTATTATGAATTTTTTGTATGCTACCATTTAAAAGTGAAACTGAAAATTAACTGGACTCAACTATGACCCTTGGTGTTCAAGGAATAGTCTCTCCTGTCTGTTACATGTCTTCTCTTCCTCCTCACAACACATTGTACCAAATGCATGGAAACAAAGATGTTTTACTGAACAATAAAGAATTACAGTGAATTTAGATTCTAGACTAAGAAAAATCTGAATAATCTGAAATTTTGACACCAAAAGAGTGACAATTTTGGAATGAAACCAACTTAAAGCTAAGGATCAAGCAATTTAGGGTGTGTCAAGACAATAAACCATGAAGGCCAAGACAGAGTGAAATCTTTTCAAAATTATCATCCTGGAAAGTCGTTCCTAAGGCCTGCACCAGCCAGAAAATCTTGGCATTCAGAGCCACTGAACAACTGTCCTGGCTCAGCAGACACATCACTCACGTCCAAAGACAAAGGACAAAGATAAGCCGATTTCCCAGGTGATGAAGGAAAAGAACCTCAGTCAATCAGGTACAAGCCAGAATAACTGATTAGGGTACCAACCCTTATGACAACCTTGTCTGTTAGATGTGACCTCCCCCAGATCCCTGGTAGCACCAGGAATACAAGATGCAGGTATTACTTAAGTAAGCTGTTGGTTCTGACTCTTATTCATGCTTCTCCTAGGTTTTCTTCAGTAAGAACAAAATGTGTAAAAAAGATTGTTTACTCACAGTGAAAATCTATCCAGGAGAAACAATTTGTTTCGGTGGAAATTGAATGTTCTTGAAAATGTGTCCATTATTAAAAATTATGCTTCCATTCTGAAAAATGAGATGAAACAAAGCTTATCACTACATCCTCTTAAAAGAAAATAAAAACATTATTTTATTTAAAGGATGCACAAAGTACCAACATGTACCACAGCAAGACTTTTCTAATTCCATGGAAATGTTCTGCATATGCACTTCTCCATCTATTTAATGTCTCTAACCATGTTTTTCCATTTCATGGGATCAATAGTTTAGGAGTTAACTAGCTGGGTCTGTTCCATTGGAGGTGAGATGCTGCCAGATGAGGGGGGGACAGAGAAGGAAAAGACTTATTTCATGCCACTCAACATACAAAACATGCACTAGATCATGAGGCCTAATTATAGTCAATGACTGTTTCATAAACAAGAAACAGAAAGTTGTTTTTTCAGTACATTAGATTATGCCAGAGGTTTCCACAATTGTTTGCACTTCCCTAAGCTATGAATTATTTTGTCTTGAGTTTGACTTGCTTTTTAGAATTTTTAAAAATTCCCAGGTCATCTTGACAGTTAGTTTGTTAATGACTTATTATATGTTTATTCAATAAACATGTATTCTGCATTTTATACCATTAGATCCTGGTCACTGAACAAAAAAGAGAAGAGAAAAAAAAAAACAGGCTCTTGGTAAATTCACACACAACTCAGGGATTCCAATGTAAATGGTGAACCCTAGGTTCCAGGACTATATGTCCAAGTCTTAAGGATTGTGCTCTGGATTTGACCTCATTGAGGGCTGTCAGACTGCCTATTTATCCAGAGGGGAACACCATGCTTTATTCTCAGCTTCACAGTCTCTGATTACCGCAGAGGTTTATTGTGTTTCATTTTCATTAAGCCTTTTGGGTTGACACATCTGTGAAAATTCCCATTTCATAGCTGTTACCCCTATTTCTAAAAAGTCCTGGTAGCACAATGGTTAAGTGCTCCAGAAAGCACTGTAATTTGAACCCACAAGTGGCTCTGAGAGAGAAAAGACCTGACCATCTGCTCCCAAAAAGGTTACAGCCTAGAAAAGCCTATGGGGCAGTTCTAATCTGTCATATAAACCCACTGCTATAGAATCTATGCCAACTCATAGTGACCCTATAGGAACTGCCACATGGGGTTTCCAAGACTGTAATTTTTTAGGAAGCTTCATCTTTTTCATGCAAAGTGGCTGGAGTGTTTGAACCACCAACCTTTTGGTTAGCAGCCCAATGCCTTAACCAGAGATCCACTAGAACTACTTTGTCTATCGTATAGGGTTATTTCAAGTCAGAGTCAACTGTACAGCACA
>NW_006922280.1:1034552-1037512 GCF_000298275.1 Orycteropus afer afer | reverse complement strand
TGGCTGCAAATAAAAAGGGCAATAGTTGAATTCACTGGCCATTCCATGGATGGAAGATGAGTCAATCTGCTTCCATAAAGATTTATAGCCTTGGAAACCCAATGGGAGTCACTATGAGTTGTAATCGCCTGGATGGCAGTGAGTTTGGTTTTTGGTTAATGTCTTTCAGCAGTGTTTTGTAATTTTCTTTCTGTAAGTTCTTCACATCTGTAGTTAAATTTACTCTTAAGTATTATATTCTCTTAGATACTATTGTAAATAGAATCACTTCTCTAATTTCCCTTTCAGAATTCTCATTGCCAGTACATAAAAATCAATTGATTTTTGTTTATTGCCCTTGTACCCTACAACTTTGCTAAATTTCTCTCTTAGCTCTGGAAGTTTTCTTGTGGACACTTTCAGCTTTTCTATATATGGGATGATATTACACATGAATAGAGAAGATTTTACTTTTTTCTAATCTGGATACCTCTTGTTTATTTTTTTTTTTCTTCTCTTATTTCTCTGATGAGGGATTCTAATATAATATTGAATAGAGGTGGTTAAAGAAGACACCCTTATCTTATTCCTGTTTTCAAGGGGAAAACTGTCAATCTTTCTCCATTAACTATAATGTTAGCAGTTGGCTTTTCATATTTTCTTCTATTCCAATCTTCTTAAGGGTAGCCACTTCTTTTATCATTAATCCATCCTAAGATATTTCATAAATTCAAAATCAAATATAACTTATAAATATTCACATATATGCAATTTTTTTTTCATTTTCCACTTATAAGCACATGATAATATTTTAAGCACTGTTATATACCTTGCTTTATTCCCTTAATAGTATATCTTGGAAATTATTCCGCATCAACACACAAAGAATTTTGTCGCTCTTTTTTAAAGTTATAGAATAATCCCTTGATTGGATATACTGTAATATATTTAACCAATTAACAATTGAGGAACATTAAGTTCTTGTCAATCTTTTGTCTCCATAGGGTATATTCTAGTAGAACTGCTGGGTCAAGGGGTCTATGAATTTTTAACTTTGAAATTATTTCAAATTGTCTTATGAAGAGGCTGTATCAGCAAAGATCTCCAGTAGGAACTTATAAAGAACATCTGTGCCCTGCATTGGCAAAGATTCAGGGATTATCATTCTTCATTCCAGCACACAGCACAGTGAAACAAGTTGCTCAGGATGTTCATCTGTGATTGAGGTAAGTCCTCCTTCTGGACAAAGCACGTGTACTTCCTCTATTGAGAACTGTGTGCCCCTGTTTGTCTACCAAATTATGTATCTTTAAGTTGGAGGCACGTTTAATACATTGGGCGAGAAAGCTGTTTCTGTAATATTGGTCATAAATCCTAATTTCTTCCAATTTATAATTTCTTTAACGTCATTACATGGTTTTGCCACACAGACTTTTTTATATTATGCTTGTTAAAATTATTACTCACTTTTCTTCTTCTTCTGGGCTTTAATTCATAGTCAGAAAAGCTTCTCATACTTCCAGATCATAAACTATCTCATGGTCCTTCTGGCATTTTTATTGTTTTGTTTTTACATTTAAATATTTGATCCATTTGGAATTTATTCTGGCTGAAGGAATGATATGGATCCAAAATAGTTTATTTTCCAAATAACTACCAAATTGTCCCTTTAAATAATTGATCTTTGTTCTCTGTTGATTTAAGAGGCCCTTTCTGGTGGCATAGTGCCTAAGGCATTTGACTGCTAACCAGAACGCTGGTGGTTCAAACCCACCAGCCACTCCTTGGAAGGAAGGTTGGGCAATCTACTTCCGTAGTGATACTGCCTCAGAAACCCAAGGAGGGGTTGCTATGAGTCGGATCCAACTCCATGGCAGTGGTTAGGTTGCATTTTTTCATTATATAGTAGGAGCTCTGGTGGCCAAGAGATTAATGCATTTGGCTGCTACCAAAAGTTCAGTGGTTCAGACCCACCAGCTGCTCCATGGGGGAAAGATGAGGCAGTCTAGCTCTGTAAAGACTTACAGTCTTGGAAACCTTATGGAGCAGTTCTACTCTGTCCTGTAGGGTTGCTATGAGTTAGAATCAACTCAATGGCAGAAGGTTTTTGTTTGTTTGTTTGTTTTTTTCAGGGGGCGGATATCATATACTAAGATATTTAAGTCTTTTTCCTTTGGTCTTTATATTTTATTCTATTAACTTCCCTGTCTATTCTTACTCCTGTTCCACACTGTTTCAAATATTGCATCTTTTCCCCGTTACAGGGAGCTCTGGTGGTGTAGTGCCTAAGGCACTTGACTGCTAACCAGAAAGCTGGAGGTTCAAACCCATCAGCCACTCCTTGGAAGGAAAGTTGGGCAATCTACTTCCATAGAGATACTGCCTGGGAAACCCAAAGAAGGGTCACTATGAGTCGGATCCTCAACAGCACATAACAACAACAACACCCTGTTACGGGAGTCCTGGGTAGTACAGCTAATACCATCTGCTCCTTATGGAAAGTTTAGAAGTTTGAGTTCACCCAGAGTTACCTCAGAAGAGAGAACTGGAAATCTACTTCAGAGAAATCAACCATTGAAAAATCCTACAGAGTAAAATTCTACTCTGACACACAAGTTTGCCATAAGTTGGAGTTACCTTGACATTAGCTGTTTTTTGATCCTGTTATAATATCTGGTTACCTAGCCCCCTTCATTATTCTTTTCAGAATTTCTTATTTTCATATGATTTTTGGAATTGCCTTGACTACTCAAAACAACTGTTGATAGTATTATTAGATTCTCATTATATTTTATAAATTAATTTAGGAAGAATTATTCTTTCTGACACTGAGTCTTCCTGCCTAAGAACAACGATTACATTTCCTTTGCTTCAGAACTTCTTTTGATCCCTCAAGAGTATTTTCAAATTATGTTCAAAATGATCATGTATATTCATCATTATATACATTCCTAAATATTTTACTGTATGTTGTACTCTTT
>NW_006922280.1:1030696-1033331 GCF_000298275.1 Orycteropus afer afer | reverse complement strand
GAGTACTATAGTCCTGAGATGGTAGATCCATTGGATCTCTCTCCCATAGTGGCTGGGTGTCTGTGAGGGAATGCTCTGTGGCTGTCTTCTATCGTTTCTGTGAGGATTGCAAGTATTTTGTATCACTGATATCTGTGCAAGATTAGCCTGCCCTGAATCTTTCCTTGATTGAGAGTATACTCCTGTTCACTAACCCCTATCTGGTCCTCTCTGGTGTTTATGTGTTTATCTGTAGCCCAGTGTTCAGTGTTAATGGTAATGCAGTATTGTGGGCACACTGGTTTGTTAGCATCTGTCGTCTATCTCCTATGTGCACAATCAGTGTCCTCCTTTTTCCTAATGTTATCATGGTGGTCTCAGACTCTTTTCATATATCCCTCCCCTTACCCACGTCAGTGTGTGGGCCACAACTAGCCTGAAATTTATCCGTCCCCTTCGCTCCCCACACCATTAACCTACAACTTGTGCCCCCTTTTGCAAGAAAACCCTTCTTTGTCTTTTTACAGTAATAGGCTCCTACAGTACTTGTCCTTCAGTGATTGACTTATTTCATTCAGCATAATGTCCTCTGGCTTATCCACATTGTGAGATGATTTGCATATCCCTCATAGTTCTTTAATGTAGTATAGTATTCCATTGTGTGCATGTACTATAATTTGGTTATCCACTCATCCATTGGTGGACATTTAGGTCGTTTCCATCTCTTTGCTCTAGTGGATTGTGCTGTGATGAACATAGGCGTACATAAATCTGTTCATGCACTGTCTCTCACCTTTTTAGAATATATTCCTAGTAATAGAATTGCTGGGTCAAATGGTATTTCTATTTTCAGTTTTATAAGGAAATGCCATACCATATGCCACAATGATTGTACCATTTTGTATTCCCACCACCAATGCACAAAAGTTTGAATCTCTCCAAATCTCACCAGCATTTGATATTTTCTAACCTGTTGAACTTTGCTATTATTGCTGGGGTGAGATGATTTGCAACTCTCTAATGACTAATGATCATGAGCAGTTTCTCATGTGTTTGTTGGCCACAAGTATATCATCTTTGGTGAAGTGTCTGTTCGCGTCTTTTCGCCATTTGTGAATTGGGTTATTTGTCTTTTTGATGTTGATGTGTTGAAGTTTTCTATAGATTTTAGAGATAAGTCTTTTATCAGATATGTCATAGGCAAATATTTTCTCCAAATCTGTAGATTCTCTTTTGATGAATCTTTCAATATGCATAAGAATTTAATTTTTAGAAAGTCCCAGTCTCTAGCTTCTCTATTCTACCCCTGTGCACTCTGGGTTATCTTGATAGTCTATTTATGCCATAAATTAGGGCCCTCAGATTTACCCCTGTTTTATCTTTGATGAATTTTATAGTTTTGGGTTTTACAGTTAAGTCTTTGATCTAGCTTGAGTTTGCTTTTGTGTATGGGGTGAGGTATGGGTCTTGTTTCATTTTTCTTCAAGTGGATATCCAATTTTGCCAGCACCATTTGTTAAAGAGGCTGTCTCTTCCCCATGTAATGGGTTTTGGGCCTTGTCAAAGATCATTTGTCCATAGATGGATGGGTCTATATCTGGACTTTTGATTCTGTTCTTTGGTCTATCTGTCTATCGTTGTACCAGTACCATGCTGTTTTGACTACTGTGGCTGTATAGTAGTTTTTAAGATCCAGGAGTGTGAGACCTCCCACTTTGTTCTTCTTCTTCAGAAGTGCTCTGCTTATCCAGAAAGGTCTCTTTCCTTTCCATATGAAGTTAGTAATTGGTTTTTCCATGTCCTTAAAAATTTTTGTTGGTAACTGGATTGGGATTGCATTAAATGTGTTGACTGCTTTAGGTAATATTGACATTTTCACAATATCCAATCTACCCATCCATGAACAAGGTAGGTTCTTCCATTTAAGTAGTGCCCTTGTTGTCCCTTGTAGCAACATTTTATAGTTTTCTTTGTATAGGTCTTTTGTGTCTCTGGTGAGGTTTATTCCTACATATTTTATCTTTTTAGTAGCTATGGTAAATGGTATTGTTTCCCTCATTTGTTTACCAGAGGACTCTTGTTTGATGTAGAGGAATCTAACTGATTTTTGTATGTTGACCTTGTATCCTGTCACTTTCTGAACCTATTAGTTCCAGTAGTTTTTGTATTGAGTCCCTTGGGTTTTCTATGTACAGGATCATGTCATCCACAAATAGAGATAGTTTAACTCTCTCTTTGCCAATTTGTATGTCTTTTGGTTCTCCTTCTTGCCTTATTGCCCTGGCCGGGACTTCTAATACAATATTAAATAGAAGTGGTGATAGAGGGCATCCCTGTCTGGTTCCTGTTCATAAGGGAAATCCCTTGAGTCTTTCTCCATTAATAATGATGTTGGCTGTTGGTTTTGCATGTATGCCTTTTATTATGTTTAGGTATTTCCCTTCTATCCCTATTTTGCTGAGAGTTCTGAACAGGACCAGGTGTTGTATTTTATCAAATGCCTTTCTGCATTGACTGGTATAATCATATGGTTCATTTCTTTTGTTTGGTTTATGTGGTGGATTACATTGATTGTTTTTCTGATGTTGAATCACCTTTGTATATGTGGTATGAATCCCACTTGGTCAGGGTGTATTAATTTTTTGATATGTTGTTG
>NW_006922280.1:1025751-1029406 GCF_000298275.1 Orycteropus afer afer | reverse complement strand
TGGGAGATCCTACTTCTGTAGTGATACTGCCTCGGAAACCAAAGGGAGGGTCGCTATGAGTCGGGGCCAACTCGACAGCAAATAACAACAACAGCAACACAACTATTGTAGAGTTGTCTATTGTCCCTTTTAATTCAGTTAATATTTGCTTCATGTATTTTGGAGCACTTTCATTGGGAGCATAAATATTTATTATCTTTGTCAATTGACCCTTTCAGCATCATATAATGTCTTTCTTTGTCTCTTATGATATTTTTCACCTTAATGTTTATTTTATCAGAAATTAATATTGCCACTCCTGGGTTTTTGGTTTTTTTGTTTTTTGGTTTTTGTTTTTTTTGATTACCAGTGACCAGTACCCCTTAACTTTTAATTTGTTTTTATCTTTGTGACTTAGGTGGGTCTCTTGTAGGCAGCATATTGATGGGACTACTTTTCTTATCCAGTCTGCCACTCTCTTTCTCTTGATTGGTGCATTTAGTCCATTCACATTGAGTGTAATTAGTGATAGATGTCAATTGATTGCTGTCATTCTATTGTGGTTTCTTTTTCTTTTTCTTTTTTTTTTTTTGTCGTGTTGTTGAGGTTTCCTTGGTCCATATACTTTCCTGTGCTGAGTTTGATTTATTGTCAAGTGCTTCCTGTCTTTTCTTTTTTATTGTTGTTTTCATGCTTATTAAGCCTATATGTTTTCCTTCCTTCTGCATTTGCTTAGAGGGATTGTTAATTTGCTCTGTGGTCACCTTGGAGTACATTCTTGTCTCTACATCTTTAGAACAGTGCATTCTATGAAGACATTGTCCTGTTTTCCTTTCCATTTAGAAGTTTGCACCTAGAAGTTTTATTCCCTCTAATATGTTAGTTGCTGTTGTTGTGTGCAGATTGATTTCCTTGATTTTTAATGTACAATATTTTATGGTCTTATTTTGAGTTTCTATTTCTGATTTTGTTTTAGTGTTGATGTCACATATCTTGATTTTGTTGATCTCTGTTGTGGGTTCTCTATTGGATGGACTTCCTTAAGCATTTCTTGTAGAGTTGCTCTGGTTTTCACAAAATTCCTTAATTTCTGTTTGTCTGGAAAAGCCTTGATTTCACCCTCATATTTGATGGATAATTTGGCTGGATATAAGATTCTTGGTTGGAAGTTCTTTTCCTTCAGAGTTTTATATATGCTGTCCCATTGTCTTCTTGCCTGCATGGTTTCTGCTGAGTAATCAGACCTCAGCCTAACTGTTAGATTATTGTAAGTAATATTTCTTTTGTTCCAGGCAGCTGACAAAATTTTTTCATCTTTGGTTTTGGAGAGTTTGATTATAATATGCCCCAGTGTTTTTTTCTTGGGATCTATCCTGTATGAGCTTCTTGGACAAATATCTTTTTTTCCTTCATGATATGGGGGAAGCTTTCTGTTAGTAGGTCTTCCACAGTTTTCTCAGTATTTTTTTTTTTTCTTTGCCTCTTCTTGTTCTGGAATTCCAATGAGTCATATGTTATTTCTTTTCATGTTGTCCCATATAACTCGTAGGTTCTCTTCATTTCTCTTAAATCCTTGTTCTGACTTTTCTTCATACAGGCTGGTGTCCAGGGATTTTTCTTCTAGTTGGGATATATGTGCTTCAGCTGGTTTTATCCTACTCTTTTGTGCTTCTGCTGTATTGTGTACTTCTGTAATTTTGGTATTCATCTTCTGGATTTCTAACTGCTGTTTTTGTATGAGTTCTGATTGTGCATTAATTTTGTTATTTTGTTCTTGCACGATTTGCCTGAGTTCTTCCAGAGAACTGTCTGTGTTCTCCTTGCTTCTGTTTGGGGTTTCCTTAGTCTCTTATAAAGTACTATAAACATATCTTCTAAATTCCTTTGCAGATAATTCTATTGCCTCCTCTTCCTCCATGTTTAATGAGATCTTTGTTTGTGGTTTAGCTTCTAATACTTTTTCCTGTTTTTGTTTTTGTTGTTTGTTTGTTTGATTTGAGGTTAACTGTTGTTTCCTAGACATTTTGAGGTTGTCTTTAACTATTGATTATGCATTGATTTGTTTTGTCTTGGTTTTATGATTTAATATTTTGAAAAGGTGGAGCTGGTGTATTTTATTTTTTTGGTTATTAATTCAGGTGTGCTGGGTTGCTCTGCAGTTTTCTTTGTGATAATGGAATTGCTGTGTGGAATGTGGATGTAGGTCTTTGTCGTAAAGAGAGTTTAGGATTCAAACCAGGAGGTATTATGGTGGCTGAATGTGATTTTTCTATTGCATGTGTGAGAGTATAGGTGGCGAAGGTGGGAGAGGAAGAGAGAAGGAAGGGAAGCTCCATATTGCAGGGGTGGTTTCTAGGACTTTGAGTAGGCTGCTAATGATGATGTTGTACTGTTATTCATAGGCCTGCAGCTCAAGTTGAGCAAAGCCTCCAGTTGTTAGCAGGTCAACCCTTTCTGCCAGGCTTAGGCACATGCAAAAACCCCCTCTCAAGTGCCCTCCATGCCAAAAAGCTGACCCCAAACCACTGCCCACTCCACAATCTGCTGCTGGAGTTCCTCCCAGGGCCCATGCACTTGTGGTGCCAATGATTTCTCTGCTTGGGTTTCAGTGGTGTTGGAGGGAAAGAAATGCCTGCTTGGCCCAGTGGACCCAAGAGTACCAACAAAGTCAAGCACTGGCCACTCCATGCCAAAAAGCTGGCTCAAGGCCATTCTTCCTATCCACTGTGGCAGTTCCTCCCAGGGCTTACCCACTTGTGGCATTAATGGTCTCTGCTTGGGTTTCAGCAATGCTGGAAGTGCCCGCTCACACCCAGCAGACCCAAGTTTACCAATAAAAGCAGGTGCTGAAGGTAGATTCATGGGGTGAGTGCTGGTATACTGGGGTGGTGTGTCTTCTTCTGTAAACCAGGGAGGTCTCTGAGGCCCTTCTAACCTGCCAATCAATGCTCCCCCAGGGAGTTCTCTGATGGCCTGTTTCACCTGCCAGTCAGCACTACGTAGTATAGAGTCTCCTGTTGGTTTTTTTTTCCCCTGCCCCTTTCTCCTTTCTAATCCTACTCCCCTGATTCTGGCATACTCTGACTCTATGAGCTGTTCAGAACACCAAAATCCTTATTTCAAACTGCTGCACCTAGTTTTTCAGGCATTAAGATGCTAGAGGGAATTAGTGTGGGACTACTGACCAAATGCCATTTTGCAAGTCCCCTATAATTCTTTATTTTTTAGAAGCTTCATTGTTCTGTTTAATCTTAATTCCCTTGTGATCTTTTAATTTGGGTCTATAAATGGAATTGGTGATTTACAATTTTATGCAATCATAATATTTTGATGTTAATACCATGTTTTTTCCCTTTAAAATATTTTTAAAGATATCATTTTATGTATTTGGTCTGGAATATTTCACATATCTTTAGAATTATAAATTCTTTAAATATTTAACATAATTCATCACTATTTTCTCAAAGTTGAGCAAGGCTTGTAATTTCTTCTATACCAATCTAAACATTTCAATTTGCTATCTCTTCTAGGGTCAGTTAATTACATTTTATTAGAAAATTACCATTTCCACCAAGCTTTTCATTGCATTTGCACAGAGCTAAGCAAAGAGATATCTTCCTATTTTACCTTTGATATTGTTTTTCCTTCATTTTTTCTTTTTTTTTTTTTTTTTTTT
>NW_006922280.1:1023696-1025256 GCF_000298275.1 Orycteropus afer afer | reverse complement strand
TGACCCATATCAACCCTATGTACAACAACGAATCACTGCCCGGTCCTGCACAAACCTCACAATCCTTGCTATACCCAGGACCATTTTTGCAGCCACTGTGTCAATCCATTTTGTTGAGGGTCTTCCTCTTTTTTTCTGACCTTCCACTTTACCAACTATGATATCCTTCTACAGGGAATGGTCCCTTCTGACAACATGACCAAAATAGGTGAGGGGAAGTCTGGTCATTCTCACTCCAAGGAGCACTCTGTATGAAGTTCTTCCAGGACAGATTTGTTTGTTCTTCTGGGCAGTGCATGGTAACTTCAGTATTCACCAACACTAAAACTTAAAAGTTTCAACTCTTTTTTTGGTCTTCCTTATTTATTGTCCAGATTTCACATGTATATGACGTGATTGAAAATACCTTGACTATTCTAAAGAAGTGAGAGCCAGGACAAGAAGAGATATGTGCATGCCTATGTTCCTCACAGCACTATTTACAACAGAAAAAAAGATGGAAACAACCTACATGCCTATCAATATAACCTAACTGTGGTACGTACACAGAAAGGAATACTATGCGTCACTAAAGAATAATGTAGAATCTACAAAACACTGCATAATGTGGATGAACTTGGAGGACATTAGGGTGAGTGAAATAAGTCAATTATGGTAGAACAAATATTGCATTAGTTCATAATTGTAAAAGTCAAGGAACAGTTTATACATGGAAGGAAACTTTCTTTGTTGGTTACCAGTGATGGGAGTGTATGGGAGAGAATGCTGAAAGAGTAAAATAAATAAATAAATAAGGGAAAAGAAAGGAATCTCATGATTTATGTTAGGCACATCTTAGTCTTTAAAGACGCGTCTTTGCCCTTTAGCACTTTAAAGAGGTTTTTGCAGTAGATTTGCCCAGTGCAATACAACATCATCTGATTTCTTTTTTTTTTTTCTTTTTTTTATTGTGATATGGGTGAAGATTTACAGAGCAGATTCACTTTCCATGCAGCAGATCCCATACACTTTGTCTCATGACATTGACCACAGTTTACCACAATGCAACAGCTCCCTCCCACTTCCTCCCAATAGTTACCACTTCCCAGTGTCCATCCCTCCATGCACTCCTGCCCCCTGAGCTGTCTTCCTGTGCATAAGCAGCCCTTCTTTTTCCCATGTTTGTTCTCTCCAAGGAGTGTATCTGCTTGAGGTAAATATTCAACTCATATGCCTGTCTTTTGTTTGGCTGGAATCCATAGGTGTAAGTTCAATTGCAGACCTGAAGGGCAGCTAAGGGCCATAGTGTCCCACCAGACTCTATCGGACCAGCAAACCTGTTTCCCCCACCTTTCTTTTTTGTTTCTCCAAATGATTTTGAGTTATGTTCCACATTGTTCTCCCTCTCTATCAAGGATCTCCTACACAGATCCCCTTCCAAGTGGATGACAGTGGTAGCCTGGCACCATCTAGTTTGTCTGGTCTCAATAGTTGTATAGGCTGCAGATCAGATGGTGTACCAGTCACTAGGACTAATTGTTTCCATGAATTTTGGTTTTCTTCATTCTTCTTTGCTCTGGA
>NW_006922280.1:1008125-1009489 GCF_000298275.1 Orycteropus afer afer | reverse complement strand
GAGACTGGCAATCAACTCCATGGTGGGATCTACCACAATCAGCTGAGTAGCTGCTTTAGGGATGTGGTCTGCTTCCAATATATAAGAAGGAGCTTTGGGAATGATTTCTAGCTTGCAGCACGCTTGAACCCTGCCTGTAGCTGAAACATTGTTCAGCAACCTGCCATGCTCTGCCCATCTTGGAACTTTCAATGAACTTGAATCAATGGCCTGTCATGTTGTTTGGTAACACTGAGACTGCCTTTTTACTTGTTGACCTTGAGTTTGTCAGTTCAGCAGCCAGCAGCTGTCTGAGTGAAGAAAAGCCTCCAGCTTCAGTGGGTTGCAAGCATGAGGCAGAGTTTAAGCCCATGATTTAGGGCCTTTCACCCAGCCTTTAGAGCCTGGCACTTTGAACTAGGACTTAAAGCCTCTAAACTAAGGGAATAAACTCCCGTTTGCTAAAGCCATCCCATTTGTAATATATTTCTGTTAGAGCAGCACTAGGTAACCAAAACAATTAACTTTCTTTGGAATTGGGTACAAGTATGGATCTCTTTCAGTCAGTTGGCCAGGTAGTTGTCCTCCAAATTTCTTGGCATAGATGAGTAAGTGCCTCCAGTGCAATATCCACTTATTGAAACATCTCAGCCATTGTTGTTGTTGTTCTTATGTGCCGTCGAGTCAGACATGACTCATAGCGACCCCTCCTTGGGTTTCTGAGGCAGTATCACTACGGAAGTAGATAGCCCCATCTTCCCTCTGAGGAGTGGCTGGTGGGTTTGAACACCAGCCTTCTGGTTATCAGTCAATTGCTTTAGGCACTATGCTACCAGAGCTCCTACATCTCAGTTGGTATTCCATAAATTCCTAGCACCTCATTTTTTGCTAATTCCTTCAGTGCAGCTTTGACATCTTCTTTCAATAGCATTGATTCTTGATTGTATGCTACCTCCTGAAATGCCTGACAATCAACCAATTCTTTCTGACACAATGACTTTGTATTCTGTCCATCTTCTATTGATGTTGCCTGCATTATTCAATATTTTGCCCACAAAATCTTTCAGTATTAAAACTCGAGGCTTGAATTTTTTCTTCAGTTCTTTCAGCTTGAGAAATGCCAAGCATATTTTTCCCTTTTGGTTTTCTAACTCCAAGTCTTTTCACGTTTCATTATAATAATTGATATTCTCTTTGCAAGCTACTCTTTGAAATCTTCTATTCAGCTCTTTTATCTTACCATTTCTTCCATTTGCTTTACCAACATTCCAGTCAAAAGCAAGTTTCCAAGTTTCTTCTGATGTTTATTTTGGTATTTTCTCCTTTGGTCTTTTCTCTTTAATGACCTTTTGCATTTTTCATAGGTGACCTTTTTTTTTTTTTTT
>NW_006922280.1:1003991-1007780 GCF_000298275.1 Orycteropus afer afer | reverse complement strand
TTTTATTGTGCTTTAGGTGCAAGTTTACAGAGCAGAGTTTGTTTTACATTCAACATTTCATGTACATTTGGTTTCACTCCCCAATTACCATCCCCAAACCTAACCCAGTATCCTCCCCTCCCTGCCCAGTAACACCCCACACACACCCAGTGCCCCTCGTAGGTATGCACTCCTGTGTGTCCTGCATTTCCTCTGTGCGAATGCTACCTTTCTGGTGTTCCATGGCTGATTGCTCCAAGGAAAGCATCTCCATATGTGGGTATGGCACGCTGGGTTGAATGGTGTTCATGTACATCTTGTTTACTATGTTCTTGATGTCATCACACAATTTGTCTGGTTTTCAGTCATTGATATTCATTACATCAAATCTATTCTTCAGATGGTCTTTAAATTCAAGTGGGAATATAATCAAGGTCATATTTTGGCTCTTATGGACTTGTTTTAATTGTCTTCAGCTTCAATTTTACCTTGCATAAGAACAATTGATAGTCTGTTCCATAACCAGCTCCTGGCCTTGTTTTAGCCAAAGGTATTGAGTTTCTCCAACTCTTTCCACAAATGTGATTCCCTTGCATTTCATGTGGCAATATCCATGTGTAAAGCCACTATTTGTGTTAGTGAAAAAAAAGATATTTGTGATGAATAATTTGTTAGTCTTGTAATATTCTATTATGTGATCTCCAGTGTCATTTCTATCACCAAGGTCATATCTTCCAACTACCCATGACTCTTCTTTGTTGTCAACTTTTGCATTCCAATAACCAGTAATAATCAATACAACTTGATTGCATGTTTGGTCAATTTCAGACTGCAGAAGTTGGTAAAAATTTTCAATTTCCAAATGTTCTGAACAGGAATGGTGTTGGAGTTTATCAAATGCCTTTTCTGTGTCAATTGATATGATCATATCGTTCTTTTGTTTTGTTTTCTTTATGTGGTGAACTACATTGATTGTTTTTCTGCTGTTGAACCATCCTTGCATACTAGGTATGAATCCCACTTGGTCAGAATGTATTGTTTTTTGGTATGTTGTTGGATTCTGGTAGCTAAGATTTTGTTGAAGATTTTTGCATCTAAGTTCATGAGGGATATTAGTCTGTAGTTTTCCTTTTTAGTGGTGTCTTTCCCTGGTTTTGGTATCAGTGTTATGCTTCCTTCATAAAATGATTTTGGGAGTGTTCCATCTTTTTCTATGTTCTGTAACAGCTTGAATTATAGATGTCAATGCTTCCACTAATGTTGGCAAAATTCTTCAGTGAACCCCTCAGAGCTAGGACTTTTTCTTGTGACAAGTTTTTTTTTTTTTGTTTTTGTTTTTTTATGACCTGTTCAATTTCTTCCTTTTTTATGGGTCTGTTCAAGTGTTCTTTCTCTGACTGGAATAGTTTAGGTATGTCTTGTGTTACTAGAGATGTGTCCATCTCTTCTAGGTTTTCTAATCTCTTCTCCATAATATTCTGCCAGTATCTCTTTTATCTCAGTTGCTTTTGTTGTGATGTCACCTTTTTCATTTATTATTCTTGTTATTTGACTCCTCCCTTTAGGGATAGAGGGAAATTCCACAACATAATAAAAGGCATATAAACAAAGCCAATGGCCAACATTATTATCAGTGGAGAAAGACCTAAAGCCTTCTCCTTACAAATGGGAACCAGACAAAGATACCCTCTATCACCACTCCTATTTAACATTGTCTTAGAAGTCCTAGCCAGGGCAATAAGGCAAGAAAGAGAAATAAAAGGCATCCAATTTGGCAAAGAAGAAGTAAAGTTATCTCTATTAGCAGATGGCATTATGCTATACATAGAAAACCCAAGAAACTCAGCAAAAAAAATACTGGAACTAATAGGTTCAGCAAAATGGCAGCATACAAGGTCAACATACAAAAATGAGTTGGATTCCTCTACACCAACAAAGAGGCCTCTGGAAAAAAAATCAGGGAAACAATACTATTTACAATAGCTACTAAAATGATAAAATATCTAGGAATAAATCTTACCAGAGACACAAAAGACCTATACAAAGAAAACTATAAAGCACTACTACAAAAAACTACAAGGGATCTACATAAATAGAAGAACCTTCCTTATTCATAGATAGTAAGACTGAATATTGTGAAAATGTCAATACTCCCCAAAGTAATCTATACCTTTAATGCAATCCTGAACCAGATGCCAACAAAATTTTTGAAGGATGTGGAAATACCAATTACTAAATTCATATGGAAAGGAAAGAGACCTCAGATAAGCAGAGCTCTACTAAAGAACAAAGAAAGAGGTCTCACACTTCCAGATCTCAAAATCCAATATACAGCCACAGTAGTCAACGAGTGTGGTATTGGTACAATGATAGACAGATAGACTAATGGAACAGAATTGAAAACCCAGAAATAGATCCATCCATCTATGGACAGCTGATCTTTGACAAAGGTCCAAAACCTATTAAATGGGGAAGAGATAGCCTCTTTAACAAATGATGCTGACAAAATTGGATATTCACTTGCAGAAAAATGAAACAAGGCCCATACCTCACCCTCCCCCAACAGACACACACACACACACACACAAAAAAAAAAAAAAAAAAAAAAACACCTCAAGTTGTATTAAAGACTTAAATATAAAATCCAAAACTATAAAATTCATCAAAAATAAAATAGGGGCAAATCCAGGGGCCCTAATTTACAGCATACATAAACTATCAAGCATAACCCAGAATGCACAGGAGGTAGAAGAGAAGCTAGATGACTGCGACTTTTAAAAAATTAAATTTTTATGCACATCAAAAGACTTCATCCAAAAAGGTAAAAAGAGAACATACAGATTGGGAGAAAATATTTGCCTATGACATATCTGACAAAGGAATTATCTCCAAAATCTATAAAAAAATTTCAACACCTCAACACCAAAAAGACAAACAATCCAATTAAAAAATGGGCAAAGGACATGAACAGACACTTTGGTAAAGACGATATGTTGTCAGCCAACAAACACATGAGAAATTGCTCACGATCATTAGCCATTAGAGAGACACAAATCAAAACGATGAAATGTCATCTCACCCCAACAATAATAGCAAAGTTCAACAGGACAGAAAATAACAAATGCTGGTGAGGCTGTGGAGAGGTTGAAACTCTCATACACTGCTGATGGGATTGTAAAATTGTACAGCCATTGTGGAAAATTAAAAACAATATCAGGAACCAGTATAAGCACACCAACACCTCTTTGCCATCTAAGTATGAATTTTTGTTCTTCCTTTCCCAGCATGTTTCTTGAGTACTGGGCTTCAACTGGCTGCATTTGTGATGGAGTTTGCAAAGCCCTTGTGGTCTCAATTAATCTTCACAGCAAACGTTTGCACTTGGCACACTTATCTCCATTTCACAGATGTGTAGCTAAGGACATACTGTCTCAAAGCGGAGGAATGGCTGCTTCCCTGTGACTAGGCTCTATGAAGGAGTTCTCTCAGGCACGACCAGAGCCCAGGGTTTTGGAGTGCAGAGCATGTCCTCCTTGCCAGTCCATTCCTGCAGAACACTTTCTGCTGTTTGACATGGGGGCCTTTAAACATCCTGTCATCAGTGTCTATGTGAAGGGCCTCAGGAGAACACATTCTCTCTTATCAACCAGATCTTGCTTTGACAAACAAGCTGTTATTAGCTGCAAGAGTTCTTTGTTGTCTGTGGGTGTCAAATCAAGGTGGGGGTCCCATCCTGCCTCTTTCTGCACTTTTGAACAGTTCATTTCAGATTATATTCTCCGCAGTACCCATCTCGAAGTCTTTGTTTGT
>NW_006922280.1:999682-1003441 GCF_000298275.1 Orycteropus afer afer | reverse complement strand
GCAATGTACTTCCATAGTGATACTGCTTCGGAAACCCAAGGAGGGGTCACTATGAGTCAGATCAGTCTGGAGGGCAATGAGTGAGGTTAGTGAGGCCATAAAATTGAAGACAAAACTGTCAACAGAGATAAGGGATTTCTAGGCCCCAGAAGCTCCCTTTACGTATCAGGAGCTAAGTATGAAGGTCTAAACTAGAGCACAGTGAGGTCCAGACTATCATCTAGATAAATGCGCAGGAGACGGCACTTCTGCATCTTGAAGACATACCCTGAGAGTTGTGCTGTGCACATCCTCTGGCGGAAATGTCCCTCAAGCCATTAGTATAAATAGTCAGAAAAGGAAACCAGTTGCTATGAGTCAATTCCAACTCACAGTGCACCATGTCCGTCAGAGTGTAATTGCGCTCCATGAGATTTTCAATGGCTGATTTTTTGGAAGTATATTCTCAGGCCTTCCTTCTGGGGCACCTGAGTAGACTCAAATATCCAAATTCTCTTTAGCAATTGAGCACATTAAATAACCCTTTGCACCACCCAGGGATTCCTTAGAAAACAAAATACCCTTAAATTCAGAAAAACCCTATGCTAATGTCACCACTTCCTTCTCCCAGAATATTTCACATTTTGTGACCTCCACTGCTGATGAAACTGTGAAAGAAGAAACCACAAACTATGCCTGCCATCTTCCAGGCTGGGGCCCAACACTCAGAGTCTACACTGCTCAGTGCATAGTTTGTCTGTTTCTTAGCTTGTCCTTTAATGACTGAATTAAGAAGTCCTCCAGATCTGGTTTTAAGGATCTCACTGTAATTTTAAATTTTCCTTGCAAGCCAATTTGGAACAGTCAAGGTGTCTGTCACCCTTCACCTAAAATCTCAGTAAAAGGTTAAGACAGTCAACAAGCTGGCTCTTTGTGTTGGTGTATATAGAGAGATTAGAAGAAATGTATCAATGCAGACAGTTATGTTAGAGTTGTGTGAGTTCACTGAATGTTGATACTGGCAATGGTTGTTATAACACAGTGTATGCACAAGGACTTCATGCTGAATAGTTACAGCACACAGGAGCATTTGGACCTCCCAATAGCAGATGCTGCCTTATCTGATTCTACCAGAGGAAATCCAGGCCTAGCACAACCTGCTGATGACCAGATGTGAGCCCACTCACCCAGTGACCAGTAAAACTCCCCCACCCCACGGCCAATGCTGTTTTTTTTTTTTTCCTTTATCTTTGTTCTTAGTTCTTCTCTTCCCCTCCTTTTCTTTTTTTCCTGTCCTTTTTTTTTCTTCCTATACATTTGCTCTTTTCTTTCTTTCTTTCTTTTTCTGATTCTGCAGAATGAGAGAATCCCCCCAGCTGCCTCATTCCTACCCCTCAAGAGACCAATGTCTATATTTACACAGAGCAAGCACTGCATTGCCATACAGCACATTTGGCACTAACACTTTTGCCAATACCAAGATTCTTTTTCTCTCTCTCTTTTTTTTTTTCTTTTTTCCTTGTTCTTAGTTCTATCTATTCTTTCCCCTTCTGTTTTTGTTTTTCTCTTCTTTCTTTTTTCTTCTTCCTCCCCCTTTTTCTTGTTCTTCTTTTCTTCTTTTTTTTTTTTTTCTTTTGATTTGGCTGAGAGGATACCCATCACACCCTTGCCACCTCTGCACTCAATAGCACCTCCCCCTGACCTACCTTATTCAGCAGTGCATGTTCCCACAGAGGGCCACATGTCTGCCACCATCATGTTCATGGCTAGCACTTGTACCAGTACCATGCTATATTTTTCTCTTTATTTCTCTTCTTTTTCCTTTTTCTTTTCCTTTCTTCTTAAGTGTCCTCTCATACCCCCTTTGTTTTTTCTTCTTTTTTCCTCTTCTTCTTCCCTCTCTCTCTTTTTCTTTCTTTCTGTCTTTCCACACACCAACTATACCTGCCGCCCCATCTGTCACTTGGCCTGGGGGCCTCAGGGCCATAGTCTCAGGAGACACTAACATCAATTTGCATAATATGGCCCACAAAGACAATATTCTACATTCTACTCTGGTGAGTATGACTGGGTTCTTAAAAGCTTGTGAGCTGCCATGTAAGGTTTAACTATTGATCTCTCTCCCTATATGGACTAAGGAAAAATGAAGAAAACCGAAGATACAAGAAAACAATTATTCCACAGCCTCCATGACTGTGGTAGTTAAAGTTATATGTCAACTTGGCTTGGCCTGGTTTTGAGTGGCATCTTAGCTGGATGTAGTTATTCCCCAAGGTGAGACTGGTAATTAATTCCATGGTAGAATCTACTGAAGCAGCTGAGTAGCTTCTTTAGGGATGTGATCTGCTTCTCATATATAAGGAGAAGTTTTGGTAATGTTCTCCAGCTTTTGGCATGCTTGAATCTTTCTTGTAGCCAAGTTGTTGTTCAGTAGACTGCCATGTTGTCTGCCAATCTTGGGACTCTTAATGAACTGGAGTCAATGGCCTGCTGTGTGATTTGGTAATATAGGGACTGTGTCTTTTTATTTGTCAACCTTGCGATTGTCAGCTTCAGTGGCAGCAGCTGTCTGAGTGAAGAAAAACCTTCAGCTTCAGTGGGCTGGGAGCAGGAGGAAGAGCTAAAGCCCAAGGTTTAGGGGCTCTCACCTAGCCCCTAGAGCCTGGCACTTTGAACTTGGACTTCCAGTCTTCAAAACTGCAAGAGAATAAACTCCTCTTTGTTCAAGCCATCCCATTTGTGGTATATTTTCTGTTAAAGCATCATGAAGTAACCAAAACAATGACCCTGAGACCAGAAGAACAAGATGTTTCCACACTATCACTGCTGACCACTCTGAAAGGGATCACAATAGGATGCCCTGGATATATTGGGAGAATAATGTGGAACAAAACTCAAAATCACAAAAAAAGAACAGCCTTACTGGTTGGACAGAGACTGGTGGAACCCCTGACACTATGACCCTTAGGCACCCTTCAAGCTTGGAACTGAACTCAACCCACATGGCTCAACTTTCAGCCAAAGGATAGACAGACCTACATAGTGAACAATAACATCAGGAAGGTATACAGTCATTAGAAAAATCAACCATTTAAGATAAAAAGGGTAGCATTTGCCCAGGGATAAATCTCAAAAGACAGAAAGGGATAGGAAAGAAGGATGAAAAGAAATGGTCAACACAGGGGAAATGTGAAGAGTGTTGTTATATTATGAGGACTGCAATCAACATCACAACACAAAATGCATATGTATTGTTGAATGGAAACTTTAAACATTGTCTAATAATAATTAAAATAAAGGAATGATTAAACTCTGAAAGCTTTAAGTGATTAAAGGGAAAGAATTTTTTAAATAATTTTTTTAAAATAAATAAACAGATAAAATGTTAAAAAGCAGAAACCTAAATATTAGTAGGATAAATGACAAATAAACTATATTAAAACAGGAAGTATGTATCAGCAAAGAGAGAAATTATAGACTGGGGGAAATTTTGGGGGAACCGTGTATAAGATAAAGGTCTGATCCCAAAATATATGAAAACTTCCAAGAATTTAACAAAGCATACACACACACACACACACACCCCAAAAATTTTAAAAGAAACAATCAAAAAATTGACAAAGAAACTGCATAGATATTTCACCAAAGATGATTGTAAATGGCCAAAAAGCACATGAAGATATTCAACATCAGCAACCGTTGTTGCTGTTGTTATGTACCATCAAGTTCATTCTGACTCATAGTGACCCTATAGGACTCAATAGGATGGAGTTGTTGTTG
>NW_006922280.1:992503-999037 GCF_000298275.1 Orycteropus afer afer | reverse complement strand
GAAGTAGATTGCCCAACCTTCCTTCTGAGGAGTGGCTGGTGGGTTTGAACCTCCAGACTTCTGGTTAGCAGTCAAGTGCCTTAGGCACTATGCTACCAGAGCTCCCATAGAGGGATATAAATCAAAACAAAAAAGACATACCACTTCACACTCATTGACTCCCAACTAGGATGGCTTAGATTTTAAAAAAGAAAAAGAAACATAAAAAGTGTTAGAGAGGATGTGGAGGAACAGAACTCTTATCCACAGCTGGTAAGAATGTAAAATGGTACCATGGCCAAAACCAAACTCACTGCTGTCCAGTTGGATCCAACTCATAGCATCTCCTCCTTGGGTTTCTGAGGTGATATCACTAAAGAAATAGATTGCTCAACCTTCCTTCTGAGGAGTGGTTGGTGAGTTTGAACCACCCGCCTTCTGGTTAGCTGGTGCCTTAGGCACTATCCCATCAGAGCTTCCGCAAAATGGTACAGCCACTGTGAAAACAGTTTTATGTTTCCTTAAAAAGTTAAGCACAGAGCTATTATATGACGCAGCAATTCCACTCCCAGATAAAAACTCCACACACTTGAAAGCAGTACACAGACGCATATTCACTGACGTTCATTGCACAATTCCTTACAATCACCAAAAATGGCATACAAATGTCCATCAACAGATGAATGGATAAACAGTGTTGCATATACACACAATAGAACATTACTCAGCCATAAAGAGATATGAAGTCCTGATGTATGCCACAACATGGCTGAACCTTGAAAATATTATGCTGAGTGTGAAATAGCTCAGTCACAAAAAGACAAACATTGTAAGATCTCACAAATATGAATAGGCAAATGTATACAGATAAGAGTTTGACACTAGTTGCTAGGGGCAGGAGGAAAGAGGGAAAAATTTGTTAGGAAACATTGAATTTCTGTTTTTGATGACAGAAAATTTGGCAATGGATATTGATGATGGTTGCAAAACATGATTAATGTATTTGGTCTCAATGAATTCTACAAATGAAAACTGTTGAATTGGCAAACACTGTATTATGTACATGCTTACAACAATAAAAAACAAATTTTAAAAAATGAAAATAAATAAAAACAGGAAACACATATATTCTCTAAGGAACCCTCAGGTTTGTTAGGTTTTCCACTTGTTTCAGAAATTAAAATATAACCAGAGTTTAAACAATCAGAATTTGTGTTGTTACCAAAGCCATTTTCCTCTCACTGGGCAATCTAATTCTGTAGAGATATTGCCTGGGAAACCCAAGGAGGGGTTGCTTTGAGTCACAACCAACTCCATGGCAGTGAGTGTGGTTTGGCTTGGTTTATCTTTTCAGATTCTCATCAGTGGCAGTAATATTTATTCCCATTGAAAAAAAGTCCACCAGCCAAGGACTACTCAGCTGACACTTTCTATTATAAAAGCCTAAGATTATTTTAGCTATGTGTTTCATGATTTTAGTCAAAACTACACTCTTGATTTCACATTCAATCTCTGCTGACTTTCAGTTTTGGGAACCTGGAAAACATGTGAGGTCAATATTCTTTTTCCTGAGAGAAGTTTCTTGGGCCTTGCCAACCATCCTACTGGCACTTCCCTTACTGAGTTCTCTGAGATAAAGAGATAGACATCTTCCTTCAGCTCATTGCTCCTGACAACTTCTCTCACAACTTGTGCTCCCAGGTGGTCACCTTCCTTACCTTCAGTTGGGGTCATGCAGGTCTCAAGTGTAGCCTTTAATAAGGACACTGTGGGGATCCAGGCCTGCTCCCTCTCCCGCAATGTCTTTACCCAGTGCATAAAAAACACATCCTTCCCCCAAACAATCATAGGTGAGGCCCCACAGGGCAGCTACTCCTAGTCCATCAACAAAGTCAGGAGCCTCTGAGGCCCCAAGTTTTCCTGGGTGGGTCTTGGGGATCCTCAGCTTGCAACACATGTACTTTAAGCTCCTCTGTGAAAATGGACACACAGCATGACTGTAGTCCTCTAGATAAATGCCACTCCCTCTGTTCTTGCAATCCTCACTCCAACAGACATGTCCAGGGAATTGGACCTGGTTCTCTAAAATTTCCTTTGCAATTTCTACAATCAATATTCACATCTCATAGTCATTTTGTATCTGAGTTAATAATTTGTGGGCTTCTGTCAGCACAGATGCAGCATTAAGGCAGGAGGAGTCCAAGTCAACATCTATTAAAAAAGTGTAAACACAACTGTGTAAACAGTGCACACATTTGGATTCCCAAGATTCAGAGCTCCTGGTACTTGGCTCCCCGGCAGGATTGCTTAGCCAAGAACAAGCTGTGGATGCAAGTAGATCCTTGCTCTTGCTGATGATAGAGCTCTGTGAGGAGGAGAAAACACTAGGAATGGTGTTTCTTCCAGTGATCTGCTGGCAGCATCTCCCCACACCTCCTGTGACAATGTGTGTTTGTGTATTTGCTATGTACATGTGTGCCTATTATGTACGCATTTGTAATACGCTGATTGTGTATAGAAACCCACCTGAGGTGCTAGTTGATCTCCTGGCTATTTCCTAGGGGAAGAGGGAGATATCTCTATCCTAACACCTGGCCTCAGTCCTTTCCATGTAGATGGGCCTCAGTTTTGAGTAGCCCTACTCTCAGCTGAATGGGATGTTCTAGGTGACCTCTAAGACTCACATGCTGCCATCTCCTTTCTCTGTTTGACTTGGTTTCTTTCACTTGACATAAAATATGGCCTTGGATATGAAGGATGCTGGGTCTCCCACTTTCATCCCACCCACAGCAAGATAACAGCTGTGGGTTCAGCCATGTTCTCTTCTCCTCTTCTAGCCTACCAATGCCCTCCCTTTAGTTGTTTGTTTTGTTTTGTTTTGTTTTGTTTTGTTTTTTTCCTGAAGAAGACATGAGAAAAAGACCATAATTGTTGTTGCTACTACTGAAATTAAAGTACATCTAGATATATTTTCCCTGGGCTCAACTATCATTGCAATATAGTTGCTGTGTATCTCAAGAGGATACAGCCAATTAAGACCACTTAATTTTTTTTACAGCAACTGCTATGTCCTTATTGGAGGTAGTGGTGGTTCAATATCTGACAAAAGCATAAACACAACTATGTAAACAGGGTGCACACTTCAATTCCCAAGCCTCAGTGCTTCTGGCACACAACTCTATGCAGGAGATCTGGCTTTGATTCACAGCAGAGCTGCCAGACTAATATGGACTAGGAAGAAAAGCCTGAGATCTACTTTGGAAAATTAACCAACTGATAGGCCTATTGATCACACAGTCTGATCCACAATCATTCATGGGGATTGCTCAGGACCAGGCAGAGTTTCCTTTCATGTCTGGAGGGTCACCACGAGACAGCAGCTAACAGCATGTCTTTATGGGTGACATGTAGATATTTCACTTTACAGCTTGCTTCCAATCCCTCCTTGGTATCCCCACCCTGTGTCAACTTTCTATTTTATTCTATTTTATTTTTTCTATTTTTATTTTTATTTTTTTCGATTTTATTCTATTCAGTAGAGATTTCATGTCCTTAATTATCTTTTCAATTTCTTATTTCATTTGATGGAGCAAAAATGTAATCTCCCCACCCTCAACTCACACTCAGAGTCCTTCATCTTTCAACCTGATCTTAAATATTTTACAAACAGTGACATAAAGTGTGTAATATAAAACTACTACCTAGGAGCAAATGGGGACATAAAAGCTTGTGAACAGCCATCTAAAATGCAACTATTGGTCTCCCCTAGTCCAGAGCAAAGAAGAATGAAGAAAATTAAAGATTCATGTAAACAGTTAGTCCAAGAAACTAGTGGACCATGGGAACCTCAGCCTCAATGACCTTCAGACAAGAACTAGAGGATGCCTGGGGACCACTGCCAACCACTCAGAAAGGGATCAAAATTGGAGATTTTGGATACAGTGGGAGAAAAATGTGGAACAAAACTCAAAATCATAGAAAAGACCAGGCTTAGCGATGTGTTAGAGACTGGTGGAAGCCCCAAGACTATGCCCTTAATCACACTTTGGGCCTGGAACTGAACTCACTCCTGTGGCTCAACTTTCTGGCAAACAATAAACAGTCATGAGATGGACAATAAAGCCAGAAAGATAAGAACTCCTTAGAACAATTAAGCATAAGATATCAAAAGGGCAGCATTTGCCCATGGATAAACTCAGAAGGCAGGAAGAGATAGGAAAGAATGACAAAGCGAAATGATAACCAAAGGGAAAAGATGGGATGAGTGTTGTTACATTGTGAGGACTGCATCAATGTCACAAAAAATATGCATATATATGAACTGTTGAATGGAAAACCGATTTGCTCTGTAAACTTAGCTCAAAATTGCAATAAAAAGTTAAAGATAAATAAAAATACTACATAGGATTTGCTTAAGTTCACAGAATAAAGTTAAGATCTTCTATTGTATTAAAATTCAATTTCATATTTATTTACTGAGTGCATATGTCTATAGGCTGAAACATCCTCCACAACATGAAGAGAATTCAGATTTCTGGGTTAACAACTACATGGATGTGGGAGATTTCTCTAACTATAAAATAGTGACTCTGGGTCACCACCTTTAGAGTTACACAAACCAGGGTCTACAACAACAGCCACTTCACAGGAAAATGACACACTGAAACAACAATCAGCAATAATAGCTGATTGTAACTACATGCCAGATCCTGTGTCAAGGACTTTAGGATTGGCATAAGGGAAGGATGAACAGAAAGCCAGTGCAAACTGAGTGAGGGGTAAATCAGTATCCATAATCTTAGGCCACTTTTGATTCTTAACATGAAGGCCTCTGTTAATTGTCATTTATAGGGGTTATATCTGTCAATATTTGTTATACTCAGAATTAAAACTAGGAAATGTTTTTAAATATTTATTAATCCATTTTAAAACAATAGTAATCCCATTACATGTTAACATACATAATGTTATTTATTATAGCATTAGTTCAAGTTCATCCACATTATGCAGTGTTTTGTAGATTCGACATTATTCTTGGTTGCATAGTATTCCATTCTGTGAATGTACCATAATTTAGTTATCCATTCTTCTGTTGATGGGCACCTAGGTTGTTTCCATCTTTTTGCTATTGTAAATAGTGCTGTGATGAACATGGGTGTACATATGTCAGTTCTTGTTCTGGATCTCATTTCTTTAGTATATATATCTGGTAATGGGATTGCTGGGCCAAATGGTATTTCTAATTCCAAATTTTTAAGGAATTGCCATACTGCTTTCCACAGTGGTTGTATCATTTGACAGTCCCAACAGCAGTTTATTAGAGTTCCAATTTCTCCACATCCTCACCAGCATTTATTATTTTCTGTCTTGTTTTACTTTGCTACTAGTGCTGGAGCAAGATGGTATCTCATTGTTGTTTTGATTTGCATCTCTCTAATATCTAATGATTGCTAACATTTCTTTATGTGTTTGTTGGTCTTCTGAATATTCTTTTTGGTGAAGTGTTTGTTCATGTCTTCTGATCATTTCAAGTTGAATTATTTGTCTTTTTGTCATTGAGGTTTTGGAGTTTTCTACAAATTTTAGAGATAAGTCCCTTGTCAGATATGTCATTTCTGAATATTTTTTTCTCAATCTGTAAGTTCTCTTTTTACTCTTTCGGAGAAGTCTTTGGAAACAAAAATTTAATTTTTAGAAGGTCCCTCTCATCTGTCTTGTCTTTGGCTGTTTTTCCATTTTGGGTCATGCATGATAGCCTATTTATGCCATTTATTAGAGCTCCTAAATTTGCTCCTATTTTTTCCTTGAGTAACTTTATAATTTTAGGTTTCACATATAAGTCTTTGATATATCTAGAGTTAGTGTTTGTGTATGGTGTGAGGTACAGATCTTGTTTCATTTTTTACAAGTGGATATCCAGTTTTGCCAGCACCATTTGTTAAACAGAAAATCTTTTTCCCATTTAATGAATTTCATCTTTTTGTCAAAGATCAGCTGACTATTGGTTGATGGGTGGATGGATCTATTTTTAGGTTCTCAATTCTATTCCCTTGGTCTATGTGTCTGTTGTTATACCAGTACCAGGCTGTTCTGACCAATATGACTATGTAGTAGGTTTTCAGATACAGGAGGGTGAGACCTCCTACTTTTTTGTTCTTCTTCAGCAGTGCTTTTCTTATCTTATCTTTTCCTTTCCATATAAAGTCAGTGATTGTTTTTTTCCAAATCCTTAAAGAATGTTGATGGGATCTGGATTGGGATTGCATTGAATGTATAGATTGCTTTGAGAATAATTGATATTTTCACAATCTTCGATCTTCTTATGCACACGCATAATATGTTTTTACATTTTTATAGGTCTTTTATGGTTTTTTGAAATACTCTTGTAGTTTTCTTTGTACACGTCTTTTGTGTCCCTGATAAGATTTATTCCCAAACATTTTAGTTTTTTGGTAGGTATTGTAAATGTTATTGATTTCCTTATTTCCTTTTCAGCAATCTCTTTGGTGGTGTAGAGAAATACAAGTGATATTTGTACGTTGATCTTGTATCCTG
>NW_006922280.1:990324-991244 GCF_000298275.1 Orycteropus afer afer | reverse complement strand
TTTATCAATTTTATTAATCTATTCAAAATACAGACTTCTAGTCTTGTTGATTTTTCTATTGTCTTTCTATTTTTGTTTAATTTCTTTCTGCTTGAATCTTTATTATTTCTTTTCTTCTGGTGACTGTCGGCTTTTTTTGCTGCTCCTTTCTAATTGTTGGAGATGTTATGTTAAAGTGTTGATTTTGGCTCTTTCTTCTTTTTTTGATATGTGTAATTATTGCTATAAATAGGCCCATGATCACTGCTTTTGTTCTGTCCCAAATATTTCGGTACATTGTTTTCATTCTTGTTTGATTCAAGTAATTTTTTTATTTCATTTTTTATTTCTTCTATTACCAGGTCATTCTTAAGGAAGGTATTGTTCAGTTTCCATGTGTTTGCTCTTTTTCCATTGACCTTCCTATTGTTGATTTGTAATTTTTTAGTATTGTGATCTGAGAAAATGTTTTGCAGTATTTCACTATTTTTAAGATTATTAAGGCTTGCTTTATGGCCTAATATGTGGTCTATCCTGGGGAATGTTTCATGTGCACTGGAAAAGAATGTATATTGTGCTGTTGTTGGCTGAAGTGCTCTTTAGATGTGTATAAGATCAAGCTGGTGGATTGTATTGTTTAGTTCTTTTGTGTCTTTGTTGAGTTTCTATCCAGTTGTTCAATGTTTCATTGAAAGTGATATATTAAAGTCTCCTACTATGACTATGGAGTCATCTATTTGTCTTCACAATTTTGTTAAAGTCTTATTTATGTATTTTGGGGTTCTTTCATTGGGTCCATAGATATTTATTGTGGTTATGTCTTCTTGTTTGATTGATTCTTCAATCATTATATTATCTCCTTCCTTGTCTCTTATGGTGGTTTTTGTCTTAAAGTCAATTTTATCAGAAATTAATGTTTTCACTCCTGCTCTTTTTTGATT
>NW_006922280.1:988348-989904 GCF_000298275.1 Orycteropus afer afer | reverse complement strand
AACTATACTATTTTTTTCCCTCTTTTTGGTTTTTAGTAGTCCTCATTTGCCAGTTGATGTCTCTGGTTCCTTGTTTACAATCTGTTAAGCTTATTTTACTTTGGATACTTCCATAAATGGGTTTCTTTTTGGGTTGTGTCATCATGTGTATTAATGGTCAGTTGTTTTTTGTTTAAAGGACTCCCTTCAGTATCTCTTGCAAGGTTGGTCTGGCTTTAACAAATTCCCATAATTTCTGCTTTTCTGGAAATCTCCTAATTTCATAATCATACTTGAGGGACAATATTGCTGGGTGTATAATTCTTGGTTGGAATTTTTTCTCTTTCAGGGTTTTATGTATAGCATTCCTTTGGCTTCTCTTCTGGATGGTATCTGCTGAGAAATCAGAGCTTACTCTTATTGGTTGCCCTTTGTCAGTAACTTTTCATATTTCCCATGCTGCTTTCAGGATTCTTTCTTTGTCTTTGGTTTTGGTGAGTTTGATTATGATATGTCTTGGTGATTTTTGTTAGGGGTCTATCTTGTTTGGTGTTCATTGCACTTCCCGAATGGATGTATTCTCATCTTTCATCACATCAGGGAAGCTTTCTTAGAAAAAATCTTGGACAATTTTCTCAATGGTTTGTTTTTTCTCTTCCTGTTCTGGAATTCTGATTACATGTACATTATTCCTTTTGATGATATCCCACATGAACGTTAGACTTTCTTCATTTCATTTTGATCTTTTTTCTGATTGATCCATTTCCAGAGAAGTATTCTGGTATTGTTTTCAATCTCATTAATTCTGTCTTCCATTGATTCAATGCTAGCCTTTTGCACTTTCAATGTGATATCTATTTCTGAAAATTTAGTATTAATCTTTTGAATTTCTATCTGTAGATTTTGTATCATTTCTAATTTTCCATTTGTTTTGTCATTTTTCTCTTGTATTTTCTACTGAAATTTTTCTAGGGTTTTGTCTGTGTTTTCCCTAATTTTGTCAGTGTTTTCTTTGATAGTCTCTCAATCCATTGAATGTGCCTAATTACAATTCTTTTGAATTACTTATCAGAGAGTTCCAAGGCTGCTTCTTCCTCAGGGATGTGTTCTAGGTCTATATTCTGGTCTTTTTTCTCTCCTGCTTTATCTTGCTTCTTTGTGTGGACTGTGATGGTTTATTGTCTCGAAGATATTGTGAATTTGTTGTACTTATGTTTAGTTGATGATTGTGTGTTGGAGTGATTTGTCCAAGATTTTCTTTTCTTTTTTTTTTTTTTTTTTTGGATGTATCTGAGTAAACAGGGTACTGTGCTCCTCTATTTGCTAGTTGGCAGCACTTATGCACTCACCACCTGGTGGGTGTGATAGAGAATGAGATTGGGTGCACAGATCTGTATTCACTGTTTGTGAAGAGCAGTTAAGGGTGAGTCAGGCTCCTATTGGTTATTGTGTATCATTGGCCAGTTGGTGCAGAAGGAAGTAGTGACCCTCACATAGTAAGTGGAGCTGCAGGAGTTGTGGGTGTGGCTGGGTCATATGGGCATGGTTTCTGCCTCCCACTCAGACAAAAACAACAA
>NW_006922280.1:974801-987913 GCF_000298275.1 Orycteropus afer afer | reverse complement strand
CAACTTTCCAGCCCTCAATGTCCAGTATGTCCTTGCTGTCTACAGCAAGTGGAGCCTATTCTTAGGTCCCAGAAATCTAAAAGAACACTGTCACTTTAAATACCCAAAAGGGTCAAACCACTTGTAAACATTCAAAATGGCTGCACCCTCCTGACAGCCAAAAGTCCATAGGTCAGTTTGTCTTCTTCTTCACTTTTTTCCCCTTCTATTCACCAGCCAGCCACCAGTGTCATCCTCTGTGCAGACCCTGGCTAACACAGCCTATTTTTAGGTTAATTCTTAGGTCCTAACACGACTTGGAAGTATCCAAACTGTCTGTGCTGTCAGATTGCTGACAGACCTCAACTCTATAAGTCTCATTTTTTGGTGTTTTCACACAGGTTCTTCTACTAGTTGGAGTTCAATCCACTTCCGTATCCGTCCTTTCAAAGCTCAGGGCTCCAGAATTATCTTCTGTATCTGTGTTAATTGGTTCTTTTCTTTATTGAAGAGGGTCTGTGTAGATTGTCTGCCTATTCTGCCTTCTTACTGGAAACCCAGAATATTTCTTTTTGTGTGTTTTTTTTTTTTTTTTTTTTTTTTACTTTTTACACTAGTGGTTTGATATAATGTCTTTTTGTAATTGACTGATTTCAGTTAGCATAATGTCCTCTGGGTTCATACATGTTATGTTTGCCAGATTCATCATTGCTTTTTAACATTACAGAGTATCCCATTGTGTATATGTACACACACACAGTTTGTTGATCCATTTTTCTGTTGATGGACATTTAGGTTGTTTCCATTTTTTGCTGTTGTAAATAGGGGTGTGACAAACAAGAGTGTGCATCTATCTTTTCATATCATGGCTCTTATTTTTCTAGGATATATATCTAGTAGTGGGACTGTTGTATCACATAGTATTTCTATTTCTAGCTTTTTTTCTCAGTGGTTGCACCATTTTTACAATCCCACCAGCAGTGTATGAGAGTACCAGTCTCTCCACAACCTAGCCAGCACTTGTTTTCTTTTCTCTTGTTAAACTTTGCTTTAGTGCTGGGGCAAGATGATATCTCATAGTTTGGGTTTGCATCTCCCTAATGGCTAATGATTGTGAGCATTTCTTTATGTGTTTGTTAGCTGCCTGAATGTCTTCTTTGGTGAAGAGCCTGTTCATATCCTCTGCCCATTTTTCAATTAGACTATTTGTTGTTAAAGAATTGAAGCTTTCTTAGTCATTAGCTCCTTATCTGATATGTTGCTTGTCATTTTTCCTAGTCTGTGTGTTCTGTTTTTACTCTTTTGGTGAAATCTTTTAATGTGCAGTGTTGAATTTTGAGGAGGTCCCAGTCATCTATTTCATCTTCTGGTGTTTGTGCATTTTTAGTTATTTTTTGTAGTCTTTTTGTGCTTTGAATCACAGCCTTTAAATTTATCCCCATTTTTTCTTTGACAACCTTTATGGTTTTTGGTTTTATGCTCAGTTTTTTTATCCAACTTGAGTTTATGTTTGTGTATGGTGTGAGATGTGGTTCCTATTTCATTTTTTTGCAAATCTGGTTTTGCCAATATTGTTTATTTTATTTTAACTTTTTGGTGAAATTCTACAAAGAAGATTCATTTTATCTTCAATAGTTCATATACATTTTGTTTTGTGACACTGGTTATAATCCCCACAATGTAAGAGCTTTTCCCACTTCCTCCCTGTGATTATCCTTTCCTTTGTGCTTCTTGTGTATGCATTCCTCCCTCCCTAACTTTCTCCCTGTGAAAATGCTGCCCTTCTGATTTTCCATGGTTGATTGTTCTAAGGAGTACATTTCCCTGGTGTAGTTTTTTAGCTTGCAGTCCTGTCTATTGTTTAACTGAGTTAAGCCACCAGAGTGAGTCCAATTCCAGACCCATTGGGGGCCTTAATCTCCAGAATTTTACCAGTTTCTATCTGACCAGTAATTGTGGTCTTTTTATGTTTTTGAAATTCGTTCTTCTTTTTTTTTCTCTCCCACTCTATGAAGATCACAAATTTTTATCCCTTTCTGAGTGGTTGGCATTTGTAGCTGGGCACCATCTATTTCTTTTGGTTTCAAGGTCATATATGCTGAGGTTCTCATGGTCTACTAGTCCTTTGGATTAATTATTTTCATTTTCATGCATCTTTGAGTTTTTTCACTCTTGTATGCTCCAGATGAGGTAAGACTAATAATTGCCTCTTAGATGGTCACTTTAAAGCTTTTAAGACCCCAGTCACTATTCTCAGAAGTAAGATGTACAACAATGTTTTTGTGTACTGTGTTGTGCTAATTGAGCTTGATGTCCCCCACAACTATGGTCCTAAAACCCCAGGACCAGCAGCTCATTCCCTCAAGATGTTTGTTTGTAGCTAAGAAGTTAGGGTAACTAACTTCACTGTTAGCTTTGTAATGCATATGGACATTTTTATAACACATATGTAGGAATATCATGTGCCAAACCTATGTATGGTCATGGCCATCTTCCTATTTGTGTATCTATACCTGTCTACCTATGTATCCACCATAGATCAGTGTTTGCTGTTACTGTTAATGTAGTATTTTGTCTGCAATAACATTTGCCTTTATTGCTTGTACCTCTTTCGCACCTCTCCATGTCTTCCTTTTCCACAATGATAGTATGCAAGTCACACACTTCTGTTATTGGTTTTCTCTTTATCTACATCAAATCTCTTTCTTAATTATCCATCTATTTCCTTCCCTTCTCCTCCCCTCACATCCCTGGTAACCAACAAAGAAAATTTCTTTCCCTGTGAAAACTTTTCCTTGACTTTTTACATTAAGGTAAGTATCTGTACTTCTGTGATTGACTTATTTCACTCAGCATAATGTCCTCCAAGTTTATCCACATTATGAAGTGATTCACTGATTATTCATCCATTCTTTAATGTTGTATACCATTCCATTGTGTGTATGTACCATAGTTTGTTTATCCTTTTGTCTGTTGATAAACAGACACTTAGGTTGTTTCCGTCTCTTTGTAAATAGTACTGTAATAAATATAGGTGCACATATATCTATTTGTATCCTGGATCTAACCTATTTAGGATATTCCTAGTAGTGGGATCAAATGGTATTTCTATTTCAAACTTTTTAGAAAGCACCTTACTCTTTTCCACAGTAGTTGTACTATTTTACTGTTCCACCAGCAGTGTAGGAGAGTTCCAATCTCTTCACACCCTTGCCAGAATTTGTTGCTTCTGTTTTGTTGAACTTTTATATTATTGCTGGAGTGAGATGATTTCTCATTGTTGTTTTGATTTGCATCTCTCTAATGGCTAATGATCATAAGCATTTCTTCACGTGTTTGTTGGTGAACTGAGTTTCTTCTTCGGTGAAGTGTCTGTTCATGTCCAAGTTCGTGTTCATGTCCATTATTGAATTGAATTGCTTACCTTTTTGAGGTTGAAATGTTGATGTTTTTTATAAATTTTAGAGATAGATCCCTTGTCGGATATTGCCAAATAGGTTTTACCACTCTGTAGATTTTTCTTTTGCTCTTTTGGAGAAATCTTTTTGATGCACATAAGAATTCAATTTTTATAAGATCCCAGTCATCTAATTTATTTTCTACTGTTTATTTCTTTTGGGTTATGCTTGGTAGTCTATTTATGCCATAAATCAGGGCCCCAAAATTTGCTCCTATTTTATCTTCGATGAACTTTATAGTTTGGGGTTTTACAATTAGGTCTTTGATTCATTTGGAGTTTGCTTTTGTGTATGGTGTAAGTTATGGATCTTGTTTCATTTTTCTGCAAATGGATATCCAGTTTTGCCAGCACAATTTGTTAAAGAGACTCTCTTTTCCATTTAATGGGTTTTGGTCCTTTGTCAGAAATCAGCTCTCCATAGTTGGGTGGATGTATTTCTGGATTCTCAATTCTGTTCCATGGGTCTATGTGTCTATTGGTGTACCAACACTAGGCTGTTTTGACTGCCGTAGCTGTATATATGCATGTCGATTTGAGATCAAGGTGTGTGAGATCTATGACTGTTTTTCTTCTTCAGCACTGCTTTGCTTATCCAAGGTCTCTTTCTTCTCCATATCAAGTTAGCAACTGATTTTTCCATGTCCTTAAAAAATGCTGATGGAATTTGAATTGGGATTGCATTGAATATATAGATTACTTTGGATAATATTAACATTTTCACAATGTCAAGTCTTCCTATCCACTAATATGGCATTTTTTTTCCATTTAGGTATGTCTCTTATAGTGGTATTTTTAATTATTTTAAATTACCACTCTTGTGGTAGTGTTTTGTAGCTTTCTTTGAATAGATCTTTTGTATGTCTGGTAAGTTTTATTCCTTAATATTTTATCTTTTTGGTAGCTATTGTAATAGATATTGCTTTCCTTATTTTTTTTCAGAGATTTCTTTATTCATATAGAGTAATCCATTTGATTTTTGTATGTTGATCCAGTATCCTGCTATTTTGCATAATCTTTTAATTTGTTCCAGTAGTTTTCTTACTGAGTCTGTTGGTTTTTCTATGTATAGGATCATATCATCTATAAACAGTTTTACCTCTTCTTTACCAGTTTGGATGTTTGTCTTTCTTTATCTTGCCTTATTTCCCGGACTAGGACTTACAATATAATGTGGAATATAAGTGGTGATAGAGGGCATCCTTGTCTGGTTCCCATTTGTAAGGGGAATGCTTTGAGTTTCTCTCCATTGAGATTAACGTTGGCTGTTGGTTGCATATAGGCCTTATATTATGTTGAGAAATTTCCCTTTTATTCTTATTTTGCTGAGAATTTTTATCAGGAATATGTTTTGGATTTTATCAAATGCTTTTTCTGCATTGATTGGTATTATCATATGGTCTTTTTCCTTTGTTTTATCTATGGTATGGATTGTTCATCTAATGTTGAACCATCCTTTTATACCTAGTATGAATCCCACTTGGTCATGGTGTATTATTTTTCTGATATAGCATTAGATTGACTTGGCTAGGATTTTGTTGAAGATTTTTGCATCTATACTCATGAGGAATATCAGTATGTACTTTTCCTTTCTAGTGGTCCCTTTGCCTGATTTTTATATCAGTGTTATGATGGTTTCATAGAATGGGTTGTGAGTATGCCATTCTTTTCTATGTTCCAGAATAATTTGAATAGGATAGGTGTTGGCTCTTTTCTGAATATTTGATACAATTCTCCCAGGATGCCATCTGGGCCAGATATTTTTTTTTTTTTTTTTTTTAAATTGGGGGGTGCAGGGAGTAGGAGGTTTATTTATCTATCTATCTATCTATTTATTTATTTATTTTTATATGCTGACCAATTTCTTCCTTTGTCAAGGGACTGCTCAAATTTTCTACCTCAGTCTGTGTTAGTTTATTTAAAGTTTGTGTTTCTAAAAATTAGCCTTTTTTTTTTTTTCAATTTGTTGGAATGCATTTCTTCATAGTATTCTGTTATTGTCCTCTTCATTTCAGTTGGTTCTGTTGTGATGGCACCTTATTTGTGCTATTGGCATCTTCTCTTTCTTCTCCTTAGTTAAATTTGCTAGTGGTTTGTTGATTTTGTTAATCTTTTCAAAGAACCAGCTTCTAGGCTTGTGGATTTTTTCTCTTGTTTTTCTGTTTTCTGCTTCATTTATTTCTGCTCTGATCTTTATTATTTCCTTTCTTCTGGATATTGTAGGCATCCTTTTTTTTCTCATTTTCTAACTGTTTTAGTTGTTGGATTAAGGTGTTGAATTTGGTTCTTTCTTCTTGTTTGATGTGTGCATTAATTGCTATAAATTGACCTCTGACTACTGCTTTTGCTCTGTCCCAAAGATTATGTTGTATTTTCATTCTTGTTTGTTTCTAAGATTTTTTTTTTTTTCACACACACTATTTCTTCTGTTACCCAGTGGGTTGTGATCAGTGTGTTATTTGGTTTCCACTTATTTGATTTTTTTCCTCCCTGGTCTTCCTATTATTACTTTCTAATTTTATACCATTGTGATCCAAGAAGACACTTTGCAGTGTTTCAATGTTTTAAAATTTATTGAGGCTAGTTTTGTGGCCTAAAATATAATGCATTCTGGAGAATGATACATGTGCACCAGTACCTTTATTAAAGAGACTATCTCTTCCCCATTTAATGAGTTTGGCCTTTGGTCAAGATCAGCTATCTATAGGTGGATTCTCAATTCTGTTCCATTGGTCTATGTGTCTGTTGTTGTACCAGTACCAGGCAGTTTTTACTATCATGGCTGTGTAGTAGGTTTTGAGATCAGGGACTGTGGAGACTTCTACTTTGTTCCTCTTTTTTACTAGAGTTTATTTCTCTCAGGTCTATTTCCTTTCCACATAAAGTTGGTAGTTTTTCTATCTCTTAAAGAATGATTATGGAATCTAGATTGGTATTGCATTATATTTGTAGATGGCTTTGAGTAATATTGACATTTTCTTGATGTTAAGTCTTCCTACCTGTGAGCATGGTATATTCTTCCATATATGTAGTTTAATTTTGGTTCCTTGTAATAGGGTTTTGTAGTTTTATTTCTATTGGTTTTTTGTGCCTCTGGTTATATTTTTTCATAAATACTTCATCTTTTGGATGGCTAATGTAAATTATATCGTTTTCCTTATTTACCTTCAGAGATCTCTTTACTGATGTAGAGGAATACTACTGATTTCTGTATGTTGATCTTGTACCCTGTTAATTACTGAAAAATTCCATTAGTTCCAGTAATTGTTTTTATGGAGCCTTTGGAATTTTCTATGTGTAAGATCATATTATCTGCAAATAGGAATCTTTTTCCTTCTTTATGGCTAATTTGGATGCCTTTTTATTTCCCTTTCTTGCCTTATTTCTCTGGTGAGGACTTCCAACATTGAGTAGGAGTGGTGATAAAGGGAATCCTTGTCTGGTACTCATTCACAAGAGGAATACCTTCAGTCTCCTTCCATTGAGAACAATGATGGTTATTGGTTTTGTAGATATGTCCTTAATTATGTGGAGGAATTTCCCTTCTATTCCTATATTGTTTAGAGTTTTTTTGTTTTGTTTTGTTTTTTTAAATCAGGAATGGGTGTGGGATTTGGTCAAATATCTTTTCTGTGTTGATTGATATGATCATGTAGTTCTTTTCCTTTGTTTCACTCATATAGTGGATTACATTGAATTGATTGTTTTTCTAATGTTGAATTATGCTTGCATACCTACTATAAATCCCACTTGGTCAAGATGCATTATTTTTTTAATATGTTGTTACAGTCTATTGACTAAGATTTTGTTGAGAATTCTTACATCTATTTATGTGGGATATTGGTCTATAATTTTCTTTTTTCAGTGGTTTCTTGCCTGATTTCATGGACTAAAGTTAGGAGTATTCCTTCCTTTCCTATATACTGGGATAATTTGAGCAGAATTTGTGTTATCTCTACTCTGAATGTTTGATAGAGTTTGCCAGTGAAGCCAGCTGGACCAGGACCTATTTTGGTGGCAGTTTTTAATGACCTGTTCAATTTCTTCTTTTGTTATGGGTCTGTTAAAAATTTCTACCTCAGTCAGTTAATTTAGGTAGGTAGTATGTAGTAATTTAAGTAGATAGAAATTTTTCCATTTCTTCTATATTTTAAATTTGTTGGAGTATATAATTCTTCATGGAAACCTAATGTCATCCTTTTTATTTTGGCTAGTTCTGCTGTGATGTGGCCATTTCTTTTATTCTTCACATTACTGGCATCTTCTCCTTCTTTTCCTTTGTTAAATTTGCCAGTGGTTTGTCAATTTTATTGATCTTTTCCAAGAACCAACTTCAAGTCTTGTTGAATCTTTCTATTGCTTTCTTGTTTCATTTATTTCTGTTTGGATCTTTCTTATTTCTTCTCTTGTGGTGACTGTAGGTTTGTTTGTTTGTTGCTGTTTTTTTCCTAATTGTCTGAGATGTCTGATAAAGGTGTTGATTTTAACTCTTTCTTCTTTTTTTGATGTGTGCATTTATTGCTATGAATAACCCTCAGAGCACTGTTTTTCCAGTATCCCAAAGATATTGGTATGTTGTGTTTTCATTCTCATTCAATTCAAGGGATTTTTTTTTTTTAATTTCATATTTCAGTTTTTCAATTACCCAGTAGTTTCTCAGGAGGCTTCCTCCCCACCTTGATCTTCATATTGTTGATTTCTAATTTTATAACTTTGTGATCTGATAAGAGCCTTTTCAATATTTCAATGTTTTTAAAATTTATTGAGGCTTGCTCTGTAGCCTAATATATGGTCTATTCTGGAAAATGTTCCATGTGTTCTGGGAAAGAATATATTTTGTGCAGTTGTTGAATGAAGTGTTCTTATATGTCTATGAAGTCAAGTCAGTTGATTATACTGTTTAGTTTTTCTATGTCTTTGCATTTCTTTCTAGTTGTTCTATCTTTCATTGAAAGTGGTATATTAAATTCTTCTATTATTATTGTAGATATATCTGTTTATCTTTTCAAGTCTGATAAAGTCTTATTTTGTATTTTGGGGCTCTTTCATTGGGTACATGTTTATTTTGATATGCCCCCTTATTCATTGACCCTTTAATCATTCTGTAATGGCCTTCCTTGTCATTATAGTAGTTTTTATCTTAAACTCTATTTTATCAAAAATTATTGTGGCCATCTCTGCTCTTTAATGATTGTTATTTATTTGATGTACTTTTCTAACTTTTTTTAAGTCTATTTTTGTCTTTATGTCTAAAGTGTGATTGTAGACAGCATATCAATGAACAATATTTTCTTAACCATTCTGCTACTTTTTATCTCTTGATTGGTGCATTTAATCCATTTATATTCAGTGTAATTATCAATAAGTGTGAATTTATTGTTGTCATTTTGTTATGTGTTTTTTTGTTGTTGTTGTTGTCCAGTTGATTTCTGTGTTCCACATAATTTTTATTCTGAGTTCATTTTGCTTATGAATATTTTTTTATGATTTCTTCTGTTGCTAATATTTTAGTATTTGCTAAATATTTATGACTCTTTTCTTTTTACAAAAAAAAAAAAAATTTATTGTGATTTGGATGAAAGTTTACAGAGAAAATTCATTTTCCATACAGCAGTTCACAAACAAAATGTCTCATGACACAGACTACAATCCCCCACAATATAATAGCTCCCATCCCACATCCTCTCCATAGTTACCTCTTTTTCATGTCCTTCCCTCCTTTGAATTCCCACCCCCTGAGCTGTCTCCTTCTGCAAACACAGCTCTTCTGTTCTTCCATGATTGATTGCTCCAAGGAGTGTATCTACCTGATGTAAATGTTCACACCATATGCCTGTCTATTATTTGGCTGGAAGCCACAGGAGTGTGACTCCCCTCTTTTTGATTTTGATGAGAAAGGTTGTTAGTTTTTTTTTTTGAAGTTACCTCATGATTTATTTTTTTTTCCCTCAGTTTAAAACAGTCCATTCTATCTCAATATCATCTTGACTTCCTCTCCATTTGGAAGTCTGTCACTGTACAACTTATTCCCTCTTTTTGCTTTTTAGTTGTCTTAATTTAAAAATTCATGCCTCTGGTTCCATGTTTTCAGTTCTGTAGGTTTATTTTGCTTTGGATACTTCTATATCTGGATTGGCTTCCAGGTAATGTTGTCATGTGTGTTAATCAAAGATTATTGTCTGCTGTTTCTTGGTTCTCTGTCCAAAGGACTCCCTTTAAAATCTCTTTTAAGGTTAGTGTGGATTTTACAAATCCCCTTAAGTTCTATTTGTCTGGAAATGTTCCAATTTTGCCATCATATTTGAGGGATGATTTTGCTGGATATTAAATTTTTGTCTGACTTTTTTTTTTTTCAGGGTTTTAAATGTCACCCCACTGCTCTCTTACCTGCATAATTTTTCCTAACAAATCCAAGCTTAATTTTAATGGTTTTCCCTTGTAGGTAACTTTTTCTTTTTCTCAAGCTGCTATCATGATTGTTTCTTTGTCTTTGGTTTTGAAATGTTTGATTATATAATATGTCTTGGTGATTGGGGGGGGGTCTATCCTATTTGAGGTTCTTTTAACTTCTTGAATACATATCTTCGTGTTTTTCATCCTATTTGGGATGTTTCCTTCCAAGAAATCTTCAAGAAATTTCTCCGTGGTTTTTATTTGTCTCTTTCTGTTCCAGAACTCTAGTCACATTTAAGTTATTCCTCTTGATGGTGGCCCACATAAATCTTAGGCATTCTTCAGATAGATAGATAGATAAATAGATAGACTTTTTTCTGAATGTCCCCTTAACAAAGTAATATGGGAAGCTTGTCTTCAATCTCGCTACTTCTGTCTTCCATTGATACAGTTCTACTCCTGTACTCTTTCAATGTGTTATCTATTTTTCAAATCTTAAGTATTAATCTTTTGGATTTATGTTTGCTGTTGTAGTATAGCTTCTCATTTTTCGTTTATTTTTTCAGTTTGTTCTTGTGTTGTGTTCCTGAATTATTCCAGAGTTTTATCTGTATTTTCCTTAATTCTGTCAGTGTTTTCCTTGATCTATCTCACAATCCCTTGAAAGTACCTAAATATAATTATTGTGAATTCCTTATTCGATAGTTCCAATGTTATTACTTCCCTGGGAGGTTTTTCTGGCTCTGTATTTTGGTCCATTGTTTGCACTACTTTGTTTCTTTGTCAGAACTGGGATTTTCAGTGGTTTCCAACACATTGTGGTGTTATCTTATTTCTATTTAATTGGTGATTTTAAGTCGGTGTGATTTTTCAGGTTTTTGTTTTGTTTTGTTGATGCCATTGTTTTTAAAATCTGACCAAGTGAAGCTAATATGCTACTCTGTTCACCACTTTAGAGCACTTAAGCACTCACCACTTGTCTTATGATGGGTGTGATAGAAGATGAAAATATGTGCACAGTTCTCTGCTTATTGCTTGTGTAGAGCAGTTGAGGGTGGGTTGGATTTGCATTGGCCACTGTATATCATTGATGATGGGTGAAGAAGCAGGTGGTGGCCCTGACTCAGTAGGTGGGGCTGCAGGAGGTGTGCATTGTGGTTGGGGCATGTGGGCACAATTGCTGTCTCCAGCCAGGTGGGAGAAAAAAAGAAAAAAAAATACAAAACACCAAAAAATAAAAATAAAAGCAAGACAAAAAGAAAACATAGGAGAAAATAAGAGATAAAATAAAAGAAACCAATTTTAAAAAAAAATAGAAAAACAGAAAGAAAAAAAATGGAAATAGGAAAAAAAACAAGAAATGGTCAAGAGGAAAATTTAAAAAATCTTTGATGTGGGTGGAGGTGGAGAAAAGAGCAAGATAAAGAGAAAAGTAAAGAAAAAACTTTAAAAACATGAAAAGAAAATGATGGGGAAAATGAAAAAAGAAAAAGAAGAACAGAAAGGAAAACTAGTACAAGAAAGAGAAAACATAATGGAAAGAAAGAAAGGAGGGAAAAAAGTGAAAAAAGGAGAGAGAAAATTTGGTGGGGGTAGGTCAGGGCATCCAGGTCATTTTCCTGCTGGCTAAGCAGGCAGAGGGGAAAAGGATGCCTGATTTCCAAAGGTGTTCCTGCCAGCCCAAAAGGCAGGTGGGAGCAGGATGTTTGGTTCCAGGAGTTCCTGCCAGCTCAAAAGCTAATTTGGAGTAGGCTGACTTGTTCCAGAAGTTCCTGCCATGCAGAATAAGCATCTAGGGCTAAATTACTTTGTCCCAGAAATGAGTTCCTACCATTCTGAAAGGCATCTGGTATAGAGAGCTTCGTTCTGAGAAGTTACTGCTAGCCCACAAGATGGCCTGGAGCCGGGGACCCGGTCCCAGAACTATTTCTTGACTACCCAGAAGGCAGCTAAGGGCAGAGCACTTGATCCTAGATGGAGTTCCTATTGGACAGAGTGGCTCAACCCAGAAATTGGTCCTACTAGCTCAAAAGGCAGATGGGGGCCTGCTTCTGATACCACAAGTTCCTGCTGTCCCAAAAGGTGGCAAGGCACAGGACCCTTTTTCCTATGAGAAGTTCCTGCTGTCCCTGAAGGCTGCTAGGGCTAGAGCACCTGGTCCTAGAAGAAGCTTCTGCCATCTTAAAGGTGGCTGGGTGTAGCATTCCTGGACTCAGAAGTTCCTGCTTGCCACAAAGATGGCTGGGAGTCAGACACTTGGTCCTGGAACAAGTACCTGCCTATCCAGAAGGCAGCTGAGGGCAGGGCACCTGGTCTAAGATGAAATTCCTGTTGGTAAAGAAAGTGGGTGGGGGTTGGAGATGACCACACCTCCATTCACTAGGAGGGTGTGGGGTATAAGGGAAAGAAGGGAAATACTGCACGTCTCTGGTTATCAGCCCCCAGTGTGGGTGCCTGTGCAGTCCTCAGCAAGTGGAGTTGATTGTCAAGTTGCTGCCCTGATCAGAACAACTTTTACAAATATTCAAAATGGTTACACCATCAGGCCAGTCAATAGTCCATGTTCTGTTTGTCTCATTATTTGCAGTTTTCATTCACTTTCTTCTATTAGTGGGTATTTGATCCACTTCTTTACTCATTCCTTAAAGTTCATGGTTCCAGGATTATTATCTGTACCTGTTATAATTTGTTTCTCTTTTCTTTGTTGTAGAGTGTCTGGGTAGCTTGTCTGCCTATTCTGCCATCTTGCTGACCAGATTCTCATCCATTCACTTTAGCTACTCTACATTCAAGAACAAGTTTCAGAGTCCCTTCTGCCATTCATATCAGTCTTTTTTGTTTTTATTTTCCTGTCTTTTTATTAGTAGTAGTTTTAATACATGGCTTTCAGCTTTACAAACCAAAATTAACCAAACAAATTGACACTAAGTATATTCCAACTCATAAAATGCTCCATTAGGCTTAAGAACAGGTTCTACTTGCCAGCAAACAAAAGGACCTTCCGGAACTGGATGACTGAAAAGGTGCAACATTCCCCTTGTTACTCTTATACACCACACCTGCTTGGTGAATGGAGGTGTGGCCATCCCCCACTCCCAACCACCTGCTGGGTCTGCAGGAACTCCATCCCAGTCTGTGTGCCCAGACGGAGCCTGGGAGCCCTGCCCTGTCCTCCCCTGGTTTTTTTCTTTTTTAATTTTTTTTCTTTTTCTCTTTCTTTTTTCCTGGTTTTTAGTTTGCTTGTATTTGTCTGTTTTAAAACTATGATTGTTATTAATACTTT